>NW_007255098.1:130315-136942 GCF_000164805.1 Carlito syrichta | reverse complement strand
AGTCTGGGCGACCGAGTGAGACTCCAACTCAAAAAAAAAAAAAAAGATAGCTTTGCCTCTGGGCAACCAAAAGTAAAAAGTCAGGTTCAAACAAACACATCTTTTCTCAAAGAGATACTCATTTTTTGTTCAATGTAGAACGTTACTAGATGCCAGACACCTTCACTTACCAGGACCTCAGATAGTCATTCCACAGACCTGTTAAATGGTACTGTGGGCTCATGGCAATACGTGAATGAACGTTCTAGGCCTTAGCCTGGCACTAGCTATATTCTCTATTAAGGTTCATTAATACAATACAAAGACCATTAGGTGAGTCAAATCATTGATAATGGGGTTTAGACTATGTGGAAAGGAAGGTGAGTTATCATCTGTGCTGTCCACGGCAACAGAGGAGAGGGTGAGTTTATAAAGTCCACATGTGCACAAACTGTCTTCACAGCCGAGTGTCAAGACACGATTCTTTATCCCTTCTGTAGTCATAGTTCCATCTTTTGAGGCCACCTTAGCTAAAACTCTTAAGTAGATACCCCCAAAGTATCTGGAAACCCTTGCCCCTAAAGCATCTTACTCCCTAAAAATATCCCCGGCCCTTCCCTAAAAGCATCTCCAGGAAATTCTCCTTATTGCCGTCATTATGATCTATAAAATCACTGCAAAACTGAATTATTGAATCTTGAGCGGTGGCTCCTAGGGAAATACAGGGTTAGGTTCCTGCAAGCCTCTGGTCACGACATGTTCATCGCCCCATCAGTGTGTAATCTTGTTCATGTGTGTTTCTGTTTAAACTCACCTTGCTTCATACACGTTGTTGACTTGCTGGAGTGGGGCTCACGGCCCGCGATGCTGTCACTCACACCTGAGCGAGACACAGCACCACCTTGCCGGGCTGGGAACCCTAGACAGCACTCAGCACGGTGCTGGGGGGCATTTTAAGCAGCAAAATCAACAACAAAAAGCAGGAAATGTGAAAAACGAGGCTTTGCCTGGGGAAGGGGGGGCACACCTCATCGATAAGGGTAGCTGCACGGTGAATATTTGTATATTTGTATACCTAGCCCTGAAGTGTGCCCCACAATTTTAAATAAAAATTAAAAGAGGGGAAAAAAAGAAAGAAAAGTGAGGCACTCTGTGGCAGGATGCGGCAAGTGCTCAAGTATATTTCTTGTATGATTGAGTGAATAAACACAGAGACACCAGTGGCTGATTTGGGATAAGCAGTTGGCCTCACTGGGGCTGACTCCCACTGGCCCAGCGGCAGAAAAGGGGTTGATAGCAGTTAAGAGGTATTTCCTTTTGTTTTATTTTGTTTTATTTTTTTGAGTTGGAGTCTCACTCTGTCGCCCAGACTGGACTGCAATGGCCGCTCCCGGCCACCGCAGCCTCGCCTGCTGGGCTCCGGCGATCCTGCCGCCTCAGCCTTCCGAGTAGCCAGAATTACAGGCATGCACTACCACGCCCGGCTGATTTTTTGATTTATTGTAGAGATGTGGTCTCGCCAAGTTGCCGAGGCGGGTCTCGAACCCGCGGGCTCAGGCTCCCAAAGGCGCGGGATTACAGGCTGAGCCACCGAGCCCGGCTGGCATTTCCTTTTGAAAGGCAAGTTGCAACTTTAAAGACCCGCCCGGTGCCAGGCAGGTTTTGTTTGGGAAAGGCCAAATGGCCCAAAGACTAGTCATTTAATGGATATGCAAAAAGAGTGGCTAATTCACAGACTTATCCAAACCACCCCCCCTTCTGAAGGTGATGGTTTACAAGCCTGCAGTCCCTGGAAACGATTTGTTCTTTGAAAAATCTGATTTTGCTGAGTGCAACCTTGTAAGATTCCAAAGGAAATATGTAATCACTCAGCACGACCCCCCTCCCTTACCTAAACAAGGGTAATAAGACCCCACGTCTCCTGTTCTAGGGTGCTCAGTTTGGACGCATTAGTTCCATTGAGCCTGCTGTGCTAGCCAGTGTAATAAAGTGCCACTTCCTATAATAGTCTTGGTGTCACGATCTCTCTATTTCTCCTGCTACAACTCAACAGACAGAGGTCACTCGTTTCCAGGATGAACTGGAACAAGGAGTATCGCCCAGCTCGCCCTTAGCTGAAAACGTGTGCCAGGCAACTAAATTTCTACCACTCTGTGTATGTCTGTGAATGACAACAAGAACCCCATAAGCATTGATTTGGGGTTTTACCAAGACACTTTGGCAAGTAGCAAATTCACAAATACAGAATCCACCATGGATGAAGATGGACTCCATGTTCTAAACCTCCTCATACCTGACTTGTGAAAACCTCACCTTCTTGCATCCCATGTGCATCTGCTGAGACCACCATAACAAAGGACTACAGTTAAAACAACAGTCGTCTCACAGTCCTGGAGCCTGAAAGTCTGAGATCAAGGTGTCTGCAGGGTTGGTTCCCTGAGGCCTCCCTCCTTGATTTGTAGATGCGTCTTCCCCCTGTGTCCTGACAGGGTCTTCCCTCTGTTCCTGACTGTGTCTCAATCTCCTCTTCTGATAAGAGCTCACTTATATGACTTCATTTTGCCTTAACTGCCTCTTTAAAAGCCCTGTTTCCAAATACAATCACGTTCTGAGGCCCTGGGGGTTGGGACGTCCACCTATGACTTTGGGTGGGGGCACAATTCAGCCCATAACAGTCCCATCCCCTCAAGTCCCTCTAAGCCACATGAACTCACTATCTCAATAAGATGTCAGGACCTTAAGCATTTCCCCTCTCAGAGCTACCATGTTCAATTTTAACTGTGTGCAGAAAGGTCTTTCTTCTGACCAGAGTTGGGATCAGGCTGCCGGGTTTGAGCACAATTCTAGAGCAAAGCAGGAAAAAAAAAGACCTCTCAGCAAGATATAGGTCACCTTCTCAAATGAAGGTCAATTACTCAGGAGACCAGAGAGATATCAGCACCATCCAACGCTGGACCAGAATAAGGTTCATGTCTCATGGGACCACCTGGACTCAAGCCCTCAGGAGGCTCTGGCAGTGACTGCTGCTTTGTTTGTCCCTGGTGAACCCCAATTCTCAATATCCTTGCAGGAGCCTCATAACCTCAGGCTGAGGGTGGGGACCCCTCTTGGGGTGCCATCAGCCCAGGGCAGGAACCCTGAAGGCTATTAGATGTTGGACCACTGAGGATAAGAGGAGACAATTGCACTAATTCAGATTTCTACCTTGCATACTTGCATCTACCCAAGCCACACTAGTGTTATGGGTTGAATTGTGTCTTCCTCAAAGATACCGAAGCCCTCACCCCTACTGCCTGTGAAGGCGACCTTAGTTGGAAATAGGGTTTTTGCAGATGAATGAGTTAAGATGAGGTCATCAGAGTGGACCCTAATCCAATACAACTTGTGTCCTGATAATAGGGTGAAATTTGGAGACCAGACACACACCCAAGGAGAACACCATGTGGAGATGAAGGCGGAGGTCAGGCTGATGCTTCCACAAGACGAGTCACCGTTGACAGCCAGCAACCACCAGGAGCTGGGGAGAGGCCTGGAACAGAGTCCTCTCGCAGCCTCGGAAGGAACCAACCCTGCCGACACCTTGACCTCAGAGTTCCAGTCTCCAGAGTTGTGAGACGACAAATGTCTGTTGCTGAAGCCACTCGGTTTGTGATACTTCACTATGGTGACCCTAAAAAACAACCATATCCAGAGAGAGTGTTTTAAAGTCAGATTCCTTCTCCCCTCTGCTTAGAACTCACCATCACACTCAGGATAAAGTTCACCTCCTTACCATGGCCAGCGAGCCCTGCAGAGTCTGGTCTCTACGAATATTTACCCCCTTTTCTGCCTCTTCCTAAAACTCAGTCCCCTCCGGGTTCACAGGACCCCTCTGGTCCACAGATGTACCAGACTTGTCCCTCTCTCCCAGCATTTGCACCCGTGTCCCTTCATCTGGAATTCTCGTTCCATATGTGCTTTTGTCATTTTGGTATCAGCAAAAACCTCACCCCTCTGCGAGGTGTTCCCAACCACGCGATGCAAAGCAGTGTCCAGACCTGTCCTAGCTCTTACCCTGTTTTCATTTCTTGCACAGAACTATCATGGTCTGAAATTATGTTGGGGGCAGATGGAAGGGAAATATGCCAAATATGCCAAAGCATTAAAATGGTTATATGAGGGGGACCCCAAAAAACCCAAAATTCATTTACAAAAACTTGTGTATCTATTCTTGCATGTTTAAACTTCAGTCACCTTCAAAGTACTCTCCACTTGATGCAATGCACCAATCGAGATGCTTTCTCCAGTGCTCAAAACCGTTTCTGAGCTCATCAATTTTGATGCCTTCTAATGTTTCTGCCATTTTTTGTTTCACCTCTTCCGCATCAGCAAAATGTTTTCCGTTGAGGACTTTTTTCACCCGGGGAAACAAATACATGTCACTCGGGGTGAGATCCAGTAAATAGGGAGGGTAGGGCATGGGAGTCATACCATCTGGGGGTCAAAAACTGCTGAACGCTCAGTGCAGTGTGGGCAGGTGCACTGTCACGACGAAAGAACCAGTCACCTGTTGGCCATAACTTGTGATGTTTCGTCCGTAAATCATGGTGCAACCTTCTTAAAACTTCCGGGGGGGGGAACTTTGATTGATTGATTGATCGTTTGATCCGGAGGAACGAATTCTGAGGGTACTACGAAGGGCCCATCCTTCAAGAGATAATTCCGGGTTTTTGGGGGTCCCCTGAATCTCTAATGAGACTATGTATGGCGTGATTTTAGCTTTCTTTCTGCTGTCCAGCGTTTCTTCAGCCAACATGTATTGTTTTCATCAGAAAAGAGCCTATCACTTCTCAAAAAAAAAAAAAACATTTAACAATTTATTGGCATCTATGCTTTCCACCCAATTCCAGTGGCTGGCAGGGCACACCACTCATGGGTGGCTCTCCAGAAACATTTTCTTTCAAGAGGTTGTGGTGGTTTTAAAACACAACCCTAGAATTTTTTGATATCTTATCTCCTCCACTTGAGACTTGCCTGACCTTAGTGACTTGCCTGTAACCAACGGAATGAAGCATCAGTGATACCGGGTGACTTCCAACGTGAAGTCAGAGACATTCTTTCTCCTTGGACTCCTGCCCTGAAAATACAATTGTTCTGCGTGGCTGTGTGGAATAGGCCATGCAGGAACCTCGGCGACCCGTTCCATTGGCCACCCTCCCAGGGAGCTGTGGGTACACCATCGTGGATGTCCATTCATTGCGGTCGAATCTTCAGACAACTGAACATTTGACAGAGACAGCAGGAGATGCTCCGGGTGAAAACAGCCCTGCCGAAGTCTTCCCTCATTCCTGACCCACAAAATCACGAACAGAATAAGATGACTGCTGTTTTACACCCCTAAGTCTTGGGGTGACATGTTTTGCAAAGACTGGGACAGCAGTTCACAGGAAATCAGAGAATGACTTCGGCTTGGTTTAAAGGTCCCAGTGGTAGCTGGACATAGCCGTTCACATCTGTAATTCTAGAACTTTGAGAGGCCAAGGTGGGAGGAATGCTTGAGGTCAGGAGTTCAAGACCAGCCTGAGCAACATAGCAATACCTTGTCTCTAAAACAATTTTTAAAAAACAAACCCAGCATTGATGTGTGCTGTGTTAATAGTAAGGTGACACACCCAGGGGTGACTGGGATTGAGAAATCAATCCTATTCCACGCCTTGGGAGGCTGAGGTGAGTGGATTGCCTGAGCCCGCGGGTTCGAGACCCGCCTGGGCAACTTGGCGAGACCTCATCTCTACGATAAATCAAAATGAGCCGGGCATGGTAGCGCATGCCTGTAGTTCCGGCTACTCGGAAGGCTGAGGCGGAAGGATCGCCGGAGCCCAGCAGGTCGAGGCTGTGGTGGCCGGGAGCGGCCACTGCACTCCAGTCTGGGTGACGGAGTGAGACTCCAACTCAAAAAAAAAAAAAAAGAAATTAATCCTCCCTCAGGGCAAGGCAGGCCCTGAGAGAGATTGGGTCCCACTGAGTTCGCAGCCTCACCACATTTGCCCTGTGCATGTAACCACATCCTCCCACACACTTCATACCACACACATGTGTAAGCTCAGCCTCAACCCCGTGTTTAGGACCAAGAGAGACCTCAGGCAGCAAGGACTTAGGTGACTCCAGCCCAGTCGCGTGAGACTCAGGGTCGCGATTCTTGCTCTTTAAGCCTGACCTTTTTGCATGACATTTTTCCGTATTCCCTTGATTTGGGGAACTTGCTTAAGAATCTTTTGCCAAAAAGCTACCATGGTAGAGTGGAAAGGGCTTTGGAGTCAGACAGCTCTGGAAACATCCTAGCTCTGCTCAGCTATCTTATCAGGCATGCAATTGGCTGTAAGTGAAAACACAAATAACGTGGGTTTAAAAAAGAGGATTTTTTTTTTTTACACAGAAATCTGGAGCTAGGTAGTTGCTGGCATTGTTGTAATTGCTTTAATAATATCTCCAGGCTGTGTTAGTTCAGAGATTTTTTGTTTGGGCCTCATAGATACAAGATGGTTGCAGTAGCACCTGGTATCACATCTGCTACCAAAGCAGTGAGAAGGGAGGAAGAGTGAGGAGTCATGCTGGCTACTCTTCCTTCCTTCCTTCCTTCCTTCCTTCCTTCCTTCCTTCCTTCCTTCC
>NW_007255098.1:71718-130254 GCF_000164805.1 Carlito syrichta | reverse complement strand
CCCTCCCTCCCTCCTCCCTCCCTCTCTCTCTCTCTCTCTCTTTCTTTTCTTTACCCTCTCTCTTTCTAAAAATATACACACACACACCCAGAACTTTCCCTTAGGTCTCATGGGCCAGAAGTGGATCACATGACTTCCCCTGTCATGGGAGAGGCTAAGGAATTGGGAAGCAGCTTGATCATGATTGCCTTGGACAATCATAAAGCACCACTTGGGGCCAGGCACACTGCAGCTTTAACAAGGAAGAGGATATGATGGCTTTTAGGCACCTGGTATCAATATCCCAGCCAGCCTAACAGCTTAGTGATGTTGAGCTAGCCTCTTGAGTCCTGTGCAACTCAGTTGCATTATCTGGAAAACGGAACAGCACCACGGCCTCACCCAGCAGAGAGGCTGGCTCCCTGAGTCTGTCCTGAAGGAAGGGATCCCTAGAAGGAAGCCAGGCTGCTTCCTCTATCTAAATACACCGCACCACGTCTGTGGGTTCCCTTGTGGGAGCTCAGAAGTGCTCTGGTTCTGGCTCTGGGTCCGGCAGTCTGCTTCCAGAAGGCAAAGAGAAAACAAAACTGGCCGCTCCAGGGGGAACGCTCTGCTGCAAGTCGTGATCATGTGGAGCTGATCTCGTGAGTGGCTGTTTCTCGTCTTTCCAGGCTGAGGCATCAGCTGGAGTCAGCGATTGCCCTGGAGGCCCTGGTGGTCCCGTGCTCTTGCTCTGCTCTCGGCCTGTGGTTACCGTGCCTTGCAGGGGATGCTGGTGCCCACGGGGACGCCCTGTGCGTTGACCGAGCGGCTCTTACACAGCCATGTCCTCGGAGGCTCTCCTTTTCTGTAGGGTCATTACCTGCCTCCAAGGTGCGTCTCGGCCAATTTCAGCCGTAGAAAACTGGCTCCCGCTTTGCCCAGGGCAATATCATCAGGACTGTTCCAGGATGGCAGACAGTAAGACATCGCTTTCGTCCCTAAACTAGATGCATTCCCTCCTCCTCCTCTGACCTTGTTGTCGTTAATCAAGCTGATTTTCTGTCACCGGCCTAAATTGGTACTTGCTGCCGTCTCTACGCCCTACAGAGAAATGCCTTTTACCACCGCATCCCAAGAGGCCAAGTCCTTGGCTCCTTCTAAGCAGAGTAAAGCGACTCGTTAAACTATTCCATTGGCTTTCGGAATGAGCCCAGCTGCATAAGGACATTTTTCTTCGTCTCCTCCTGGAACTCATACATAAGGAACAAGGAGAGTTTAAAAACCACAAAAACTCCATCTTCGGGGAAGCCAGAAAAGATAGAGTCCATAGGCTTCAAAGTGCGTGTCCAGACTGACAAAACAGCCGGGATCAAAGGAGTGGAGGAAGGAAAAGAAGCCCGGGAGCCTGGTATCCGCCCAGGACACGCCTGCCAAAGGACCAGCCGTGGGGCTGCATTTACCAGCGCACCATATCCAGTCCGGGATGTCAGGAGAGAGGCCTGGGCAAAGGAGCACTCGTGGACCTGGTTGGGTTCAGAGAGGCAGAGGAGGCAGGACTGTGGAGAACGGAGCCCCGTTGACCCAAAGCAGCCTGACTCGGTGGCAGGAGAGAAGAGCGGTCCTTGAGGTGTGAAGATGGCCCTGGTGCTCCACCCCTCACGGAGTCCCGCGAGGGGCTCGCTCACGAGGTTGTGACTGGTGATTCTTTCCTTTCTTAGGTTGTGTCCATGGAGTTTTAGCCGGGCACTTGGCCACCCACCTGGAGGCTACACCGCTCGGCCTCTCTCCCAGCAAGATGTGGTCCTGTGTTGGGAGCCGATGTGGTGTGAACAGAAGGGACATTAAACTCCTGAAACCACCCCTAAAATTGCTTTCATGTTCGGTCCTCAAAGGCGGGGCAAGACTAATCAGCATATTCTTTCTTCAGCAACGGACCAGCTGAAGGACAAAGCGGCTTCCATCTCCAGGGACCCCACTTTCCCCCACACCTTCCTCCTAGACCAGCATTCCCCAACCTTTTCAGCATCAGGAACCGGTTTCACGGAAGACCATTTTTCCACAGACCAGGGTTGGGGGTGGTTTGGGGATGATTCAAGCACGCAACATTTACTGTGCACTTTATTTCTATTATTATTCTTACATTGTAATATATAGTGAAATGATTATACAAGTAACCATACAAAAAAAGGTGTGGACGAAAGCAGTAAATAAAATAATGCGGGCCAGGCTCTGTGGCTCAGCCTGTCATCCCAGCGCTTTGGGAGGCCGAGGTAAGTGGATTGCCTGAGTCCACGGGTTTGAGATCCACCCAGGCAACTTGGTGAGACCTCGTTTCTGCAATAAATCAAAAAAAAAAAAAAAAATGAGCCGGCGTGGTAGTACACACCCGTAGCTCCAGTTACTTGGAAGGCTGAGAGAGAATGATTGCCGCAGCCCAGCAGGTGGAGGCTGCAGTGGCCGGGAGCATGCCACTGCACTCCAGTCTGGGTGACAGAGTGAGACTCCAACTCAAAATAAAATAAAATAAATAAAATAATATGCAGGTCATGTGTGGACTAAAATAAGTCTTGGGTTTTGACTTAAAGCCTGCCACCAGATGCAACTGTACAACTGAAGTACACCGATTCACTTGCCACTCACTGATAGGGTTTTGAAATGAGTCCACAAGCAATTGATTTTGGGTCTCTGTGCAGTCAAACCCCACTGCTCATGTTAATCTGTATTTTCAGTTGCTCCCATCACTGCCTCAACTCCACCTCAGATCATTAGCTTCTCATAAGGAGCCCGCCACCTAGATCTCTTGCCTCACAGTGGGGTTCGCACTCCTTTGAGAATCTAATGCCGCCTCTCGTCTGACAGAAGACAGAGCTCAGGCAATAATGTGAGCAATGGGGAGCAGCTGTAAATACAGATCAGGCTCTACTTGCTCACCCACCACTCATCTGCTGTGCAACCCAGTTTTTAACAGGCCAGGGACTGGTACCAGTCAATGGTCTGGGGGTTGGGGGCCCCTGTCCTAGACCATTTTCATAATGGCTTAGGGCAGGAGTTTGTTGGTCATGGGACTTGTTTTATAAATAGCATCTGCTGAAAACCTAAGAATAGTATTTGAGATCTTTTTCAGATTTTGCAGTCTAGCAAGGCAGAACTCCTACCCAGACCCAGGAAGTCCTCTACTGGTCCTGTGACCTCCACAAAGACACTCTTGACACCCTCCCCTCATGACATAAGCAACAAATCAGCAGACTCTGCCCCTCTGACCTTCAAGTTCCCTTTAAAATCTCTATCCTCTGAATGTTTGGGGATTTGAGATACTTCTCCTGACCCCTTTGCTCAGCTGCCTTGTGTTATTAAACTCTTTCTCCATTGTAATGGCTGTGTCAGTTTTGATTTCTTCCTGGGCAGCGGGCATAAGAACACAGTTCAGCTGTAGCACTCTCAGCTGAAAGGAAAACCACTGGTTTTGGACTGTGCCCTGGTTTCTTCTTTCCTACGGACTGGAATACAGATGTATAATGAAGCAGCTTCTACCATGTTCAATTTGAACAGGAATTGAGGTGATAGAGGGGCAACAGTATGAGATAACCTGGATCCCTGAGTGACTTCATGGATTTTGGAGCCTCCCTAGCTTCCTGAACTGAGAACCCCAGGACTGCTGGGAGAGAGAAAAGCTTCTCTTTTATGTAAGCTGCTGTTTCCTATAGTCTTAACCTATATCCTGTATTTTATATCCTTAATATAAATTTGCACCTGGAATTCGGTGTGAACATAACAAAAATGTAAAATAATGTTATTGACTCACTGGCCCCTGAAAATGGCATGAGCCTGAGCCCTTACTTCACTCCTTGGTTATACAAGTCAATCTCTCCCAGGGCCAGAGAAACCAGTTGTCTCTAAGGTCATGACCTCCTTTCTGCAGAGATAGGTGACTCTCTGGACTTCTCTCACTTTGTATGCAATTCCCAACTTACTTCCAAAGCTCGCTCTGTTTGTTTGAGAGAACTGCTTGAGCCCAGGAGTTTGAGACCAGCCTAGGTAACATAGCGAGAAAAAAATAAGCCAGACGTAGTGGTGTGCACTTGCAGTCCCAGCTTCTCTGAATCCCAAATTTCAAAAAACCTTAACAGTGCAGAAATCCCAAACTGCTTTCTCTGCAATCCTACAGTAAACACATTGCACACGTCTTCCGGCTCTAATCTTTTTCCCCTGCTATTTTGCAGAGCTCAAGGAGGGTTTATCAAGCTTTCTGAGTGTTCTGCAAGACATGAGCTTTCCCAAGAGACCAAGTACAAACAAATGGTAAGGACCCTTGATGGACGTTTAAACCAATCTCACAGACTAGACCGTGAATCACTGCAAGTAGGGTCTTGTCTTGAGGTCTGGAGAAACTTCCAGAGTCTGACACACTTCTTGGCCCACACTCAGCAGCCAAATGTTCATCCATTGACTTTCTAAAATACTCAAACTCTTAACTGGAAAATGGCTTCTAACTGGAGGAGGTGATTCATTCAGAAAATAACCGAATGATTTTATGGAGTGAATTTATGGAGTGCATCTAACCCATTTCCTGTCCATGTTTTTCAAATATGTTTAGCAGAAGAAAAAAAGAATTTTTTTGGTCCCCAAACAAAATCTTACCCAGAGTATCCATATATAAAAAGGGACAAAAGCAGATCTGATTGTGATAGGTTCAGACGGTTCAATGGCTCTGTCTTCCCAAGCTCCTCTCAACCCCGTTTCTCCCCACTCAGGCAATCTGTGATCAGAACAACCTTTTTATTCGTTCAAACGAAAGCGACGAGTCCCACAGCCTCTTTGTGATCCTCTGTGCCTCATTTTATCCTGCCACATTGAATAGAAATCACACACTAACTGCCGATGCTCGCAATGGCACAGACGAACCGCACAAATGCTTTAAGAGAAAGAATGGAGACACAGCAAAGAACATACTGCTTCATCCCATTGATATGAAAGTACAGGGCAGACAAAATAAATCTATAGTGACAGAAAGCAGATCAGTGGTTGTCTCCTGGGGGAAGGAGGGTAATGCAGGGATCCACTGGGGAGGGCAAGAGAAACTGATCCAGGGTGACAGAAGTTTCTCTATCTTGACATGGGTTTGGCCACACAGGTGCATGCGCTTCCAACACTCATCAAATCATCACATGAAAGACTTGTACATTTCATGATATGCAAATTTTACCTAAACAAAAGCATAAACAAGCATGACCTGTAGCTCATGAGACGCATGCTGACGTGTTTAGGGGCGAAGTGCACTGACGGCTGCCACTTCCCTTGAAATGCATCAAAAAGAAAATTGATGGATGGGTTGAGGGATAGACACATGACAGAACAAATGCAGCAAAATGTTAATGGCAAAATCTAGGTGATCATATACAGCTGTTCATAATACAATTCTTTAAACTGTACTTGAAGATTTCCATAATTAAATATTGGGCGGCAATATTCATGAGAATTCCATAACATTGAAAAAGGAAGAGCCAGCCTGATTTCCTACAGAATGAATTTTATTTAATCCTTACAAATATTATCTTCGAAATTTTTTTTAGGCTTTCTTTTCTGTCCACTCATTCAGAACATCTTTCTCTCCATCTTCTTTCACTATTTAAGAGGCCATTTTTTTGAGATATAGCTTACACAGAATACAATTTTACCTCTCAGTATATGGCTTTGTGAGTTTGATAAATGCACACAGTTGTGTAATCACTACCATAATCAACTATCATCTCAAATAATTCCCTTTGTGACCCTTGGTAGCCAATTCCTTCCTCAACCCCTAGCTACTGGAAAACATTGGTCTATTGTCTGCCCCTACAATTTTGCCTTTTTGAGAATATCATATAAATGCAACCAAACGGTATGTAATCTTTTGAAATGAACGTTTTTTTACTTACCACAGTGCATTTGAGATGCATCCATTTTATTGCATGTATCAATAGTTCATTCCTTCCCCTTCATTTTTGTATTGTGGTAAAAAGCATAAAACATAAAATTGACCATCTTAACCGGTTTTAAGTGAACAGTTCAGTGGCACCAAATACATTCATCCATCATCATAACTCTTTTCATCGCGAAAAACTGAAACTCTGTGTCCATGAAACAACTGCCCATTCTCCTCTCTCCAAGCCCCTGGCAACTGCCATCCGACCTTCTGTCTCTCTTATTTGACTACTCTTAAGTACCACATGTAAGTGGAGTCATATAATATTTGTCTTTCTGTGACTGGCTTATTTCACTGATCATAACGTCCATGAGGTTCATTCATGTTGGAACATGTGTCAGGATTTCCTTCCTTTTTAAGGATAAATAATATTCCACTGTAGGTAGAGACCACATTTGACTTATCCAAGTATCCATTGACGGACACATGGGTTGCTTCCAGGTTTTAGCTACAGTAAATAATGCTACTATGAACATGTGAGTATACAAATATGTTTGGACTTTACTTTCAATTCTTTTGAATATACTATATACACACAGGTGGGATTGCTAGATCATATTGTAATTCTATTTTTAATTTTTCAAGGAACCACCAGACTGTTATCCACAGCGGCTGTACCATTTTACATTCCCACCAGACTTCTCATTTCTCCACGTCCTCACTGGCATTTACGTGTGTGTGTGTGTGTGTGTGTGTGTGTGTGTGTGTGTGTGTGTGTGTGTGTGTGTGTTTATAGTATCCACCCTAATGGGTGTGAGATAGTATCTCTTGGGATTTTGATTGCATTTTCCTAATGATTAGTGATGTTGAGCATCTTTTCATGTTATTGGCCATCTGTATTATCTTTGAAAAATATCTGTACAAGTCCTTTGCCCACTTTTGAATCCAGTTGCTTCATTCCTTTATTGTTGAGTTTTAGAAACTCTTATTACTCCGAATTATTTGTTAACGGATACATGATTTACAAATCTATCTTTTTACTCTTTTGAGAGTGTCTCTTGATGCACAGAATTTTTAAATTTTTATGAAGTCCAATTTGTGTATTTTTTCTTCTGTTGCCTGTGCTTTTGGTATCATATCCAACAAAGCATTGTTAAATCCAGTGTCGTCAAGTTTCTGCCCTATTTTTTTCCTGAGAGTTGTGTACTTTTAAGTCTTACATTTAGATCTCTGATCGATTTTGAGTAAATTAATTGTATATGTTGTGTTGGGTGAAGGTACAGTGTCATTCTTTTGCAGATATCCAGTTTCCCCAGGACCATTTGTTGAAAAGACTATCCATTTTTCCATTAAATGGTCTTGGCACTCTTGTCAAAATGATTTGACCATATACAAGAGGGACCCAAAAAAAACCCGGAATTATCTTTTGGAGGATGGGCTCCTTGTAATATGGGATACCCCAGCTAGGTAATTGTTCTAGGAACCCATTGGCATCAGTGTACCAGCTAGCATTGTTATAAGAGGCTGCATTTGGCTTCAGTGAATTTTTTTTGGGAGGGGGTTGAATTCTCTTTCAACATGTTTGCCTATTTCATGATGGGTGTCTTACAAGCGCACCTGCCCAGACCATGCAGAATATTCAGCAGTTTTTGACCCAAATAAAGGCATGATCCCCATGCCCCACCCTCCCTATTCACCCAATCTTGCCCCAAGTGACTTTTGTTTGTTTCCTCAGATGAAAAAAGTCCCCAAAGGGAAAAAGTTTTGCCCGTGTGGAAGAGGTGAAACAAAAAACAGCAAAAGCGCTAAAAGCCATCAACGTTGATGAGTTCAAAAACTGCTTTGAGCAGTGGAAAGAGTATCTTGATAGGTGTATTACATCAAACAGAGAGTACTTTGGGTGACTAAAGCTTAAACACGTAAGAATTAATACCCAATTTTTAATAAATAAATTCCAGGGATTTTGTTGTCCCTCCTCACATGTGTTTATTTCTGGGCTCCTTATTCTATTCCATTGGTCTGTGTGTCTGTCTTTATGCCAATACCATATTGTTTTGATTTTAATAGCTTTGTAGTAGATTTTGAAATTAGAAAGTATGAATCCCCCAGCATTGTTCTTCTTTATCAAGATTGTTTTGGCTGTTCAAGATTACTTGAGATTCCATATGTTTTCCATTTCTAAAAAAAAAAATGGGATTTTGATAAGGATTGTATTGAAGCACTCTGCAGATCGTTTTGGGTATTAACATCTTTACAATTCAAGTCCTCTAATCCATGAGCATGGAATGTGTTTCCATTTATTTATATCTTTAATTTATTTCAGCAATGTTTGTAGTTTTTTTAATACAAGTCTTTCACCTCCTTGGTTAAGTAAATTCCTAAGTATTTTGTTCTTTTTGATGCTATTGTAAATGGAATTGTTTTTATAATTCCCTTTTCAGATTGTTCATTGTTAGTGTATAGAAATGCAACTAATTTCTGTATGCTGATTTTGTATCCTACTTTGCTGAATTATTTTATTAGCTCTTTTTGTTTAAAAAAAATCTTATATGACCTTCTAATTACTCATTTATTGGTTCTAATAATTTTTGGTGTGGGAAATCTTTATATTTTCTACATATAAGATCATATCATCTGTGGGCAGAGATAATTTTACTTCTTCCTTTCCAACTCAGATGCTTATTGTCTATCGTATCAAACTGTTCTGGTTAGAACTTCCAGTATGGTTCTGTTAGAAGTAGCAAAAATTAGCATCATTGTCTTGTTCCTAGTCATAGAAGAAAAGCTTTCAGTCTTTCACCATTGAGTATGATGCTCACTGTATGTTTTTCATATATGGCTCTTATCACGCTGAGATAGTTTCCTTCTATTCCTAGTCTGCTGAATGATTTATTCATGAAAGTGTGTTTAATTTTGTCAAATGCTTTTTCTGCATCACTTGAGATAATTATATTTTATTTTCCCTCTTTCTGTTAATGTGGTGTATTACATTGATCAATGTCATATGTTGAACTATCCTTGCATTCCAGAAGTAAATTTTCCTTGGTCAAGGTATATAATTCTTTTAGTATGTTGCTGAATTCTGTTTGTTAGTATTTTGTTGAAGACTTTAATTAATGTGTGCTAGTTCATTCCTTTTTGTTGCTAGTTTACGTTTCAAAGTCTACTATGCATTCACCAACTGAAGTACATCTTAGTAGCTTCTACTTTTGGTGATTATGGATGCAACTGAAATAAACATACAGGACTTTGTATAAACAGACATTTTCTTTTCTCACATAAATACCTAGAATGGGAAGTTATATAATAAATTCTGTATCACATTTTAAGAAACTGCTAAAGTGTTCTCCAATACACTTATACTGTTTGTGTTTCCATAGCCATGTATGAGAGTTTCAGTTGCTTTCTCTCTTCTTCAGCACTTAGTATTGTCAGTATTTTTTATTTTAATCAACCTAACATGTGTAGTTGTATGTTACTGTGGTTTTGATTTGTATTTCCCTAGTGGCTAATGTTGTGGAGCTGGGGAGGAGCAGGTTTTGGAGATTGAAGTCCAGATTCCTCTTTGGGTATGTTAAGAATAAGATGCCTATTAGAGATCCCAGTGGAGATACTGAGAAAATATACCTGCACAGCATAAATAAAGAAAGAAATGCTTTAATGGCTGTTGAGTTACACAGTTGTGTACCATCCCACTTGATCCTGCCTCTGGACACATCTCCAAATTGTCTCTAAGCTATAGTCTAGCGTAGGGGTTTCCAGCCTCTGGGCCACAAACCAGTACTGGTCCATGGCTTGTTAGGAACTGGGCCACACAGCAGGAGGTGAGAGATGGGCCAGTGAGTGAAGTTATAGCTGTAGTTATAACCACTCCTCACAGCTCACATTACTGTTTGAACTTCACTTTCTGTCAGCTCAGTGGTGGCATTAGATTAGATTCTCATAGGAGTGCAAACCCTATTGCGAACTGTGCATGCAAGGGGTCTAGGTTGTGTGCTCCTTATGGGAACCTAATGCCTGATGATCTGAGGTGGAGCTGAGGTAGTGATGCTAGTGCTGGGCAGTGGCTGCAAATACAGATTAATATCAGCAGAGAGGTTTGACTGGACATCCTGACCCCCTCCCCTGCCAGGCTGTGGAAAAATTATCTTGCATGAAACCAGTCCCTGATGCCAAAAAGACTGGAAACCGCTGGCCTAGAAGAACTTTTTGCTATTCCCACACATCAAATATATTCTTCTCAGGACTTTATATTTCCCACGCCTTCTGCCTCTCTGCTCAGTCCCTCTTACTTCATTCTGGTCCCTGCTCAGTGGTCACCTCCACATGAAAGCCCGCCCTGACTACCCTTCCTGCCTATTCTATTCCTCATCACGCTTGATTTTTCTCCCTAGCATTAAACATATATATATTATACATGCATATTTTTACTGAGATGAAATTTGCATAACATAAAATTAATAATCTCAGAGTGAACAATTCAATGGCGTTTAGAGCATTCACAATGTTGTGAAAATGCAACTTCTGTCTAGTCCAAAACACCCCCTCACCCCAAAAGGAGATCTTGCACCTGTTAAGCATTCACTCCCCACTCCCTCTTAACCCTCTGCCCCTGGTGACCGATAATCAATTCTCTGTCTCTATGTATTTAACTTTTCCAGATATTTTGCATTGAGGGAATCATACACATGTGACCTCTGGTGTGTGGCTTATCTCCCTTAGTATAATATTTTTGAGGTTCATTCACTATGGGCTAAAATGTGCCCCTGAAAAATACATGGTGAAGCCTTAACCCTCAGCATCTCAGAATGTGACTGTATTTGAAGGTAGGGTCTTTAAAGGTGTACTTAAGGTTAAATGAAGTCATATGGGTGAGGCTTAATCCCATGTGACTGATATCCTTATTAGAGGAGAAGATTAAGACACATATACACATAGAAAGACCATCATGGGAAGGCACGGGGAGAAGATGCCATCCACAAGCCAAGGAGAGAGGCCTCAGGACAAACCAACCCCACCCACACTTTGATCTCGGACGCCTAACCTCCAGACTGTGAAAAAACAGATTTCTATCACTTAAGCTATCCAGTCCGTAATACTTTGCTTTGGCAACCCTAGCAAACTAATACAGTGCTTCATTCCTTTTTATGGCTGAATAATATTCCACTGTCTTATGCACCACATTTTGTTTATCCATCCATCTCTCGATGGATATTTGGGTTGTTTCCACCTTTTTGGTTGTTGTGAACAGTCCTGCTAAGAATATGTGCATACATCTACCTGTTTAAGCACCTGTTCTCACTTCTTTGTCTGGGAAAGGAATTCCTGAAACAGATGGGAATTCTCTGTTTAACATTTTGAGGATCTGTCAAATTGTTCTTCACAGCTGCTGTAACATGATTTTAGCTTCACATCAGCAATGTGATTTCTCCACATCTTTGTCAAGGCTTGTTATTATCCATGTTTTAAATTACAACTATCTTATCGAAAGTGAAGCGGTATCTGATACCTCATTTCAAGCACATGTTTGTTGACTTGTTTACTGTTGTCTCTTCTAGAATGCAAGCTCCATGAGGGCAGGGATTTCTTCCTCACTGTTCTCTACCTGTAGCAAGTACTCAATAAACATTTCTTCAGTGAATGAATGAATGAATGCTTAATTGGATTTTAAGCAGGAACACAGTGGCAGGAGAGCCTGATTTTGACTTAAGAGATCAAGGATAGTTTTGTCCTAGAGGAGATGCTGTTTTCTGATCTTGGAAAGATGGACTGGTGCTGACCTCGAAGTCATGACAAGATGGCCGCCAGACTTTGTTTTGTCACTAAATGGGATGCACTGAAAGTCATAGTGTACAAGCACGGCATGTCCAAATTTGCATTTTAGAAAGATGATTATTTTGTCACATATTGAAATTGTGTCCATTTTCAAGTGGGCACACCTCAGCTTCTCGCTGTGAGCATTGTTAATTCTGGCCACCATGCTCCGGCATCTCCTTTCTGTTCTGGGGACTCTGCTCTTACCTAAGCATAGCTGCCTCTGTCTCATCCCAACAGGCTGGAAAACGCCAACTCCCCATGTTTCCCCCTCCCTGCAGCTGGGCAGAGGCTTGTGGCCTGGGTCTGTTTGTCCCTGCCCACTAGGCTTAAAACCACAGCCAGTAAGGCAAAGGAAAAGGGACCTCACGGGTTTCTTCCAGCCAAGAGGGGCCACAGCAGAGCAGTTGTGTCCCATGCCCGGAGCTTGCAGTAGACATAGCCCCGAAGTCTTGGGGCCGGTTACCCAGGCAGACAGGTGTCTCAGAGCCCAGGGGCGGCAGCTGCAGTGTCTTTCATCCAGTTGTCTTGGGGGCATTGCTGATGGCAAGGCAGCCTCCACACCTGATCCATAGACCGCTTGGAGGTTCCATGAACTCCCCAAAATCCTCTTCATACATTCCTTTTCTGCTTTAATTAACCACATCTGGTTTCTGTTGCTTGTAGCGAGAGCCCTAACCAGTGATGCTCTTCTGCTTTAAGTATTAGCTCCTTGCATTTGAATCCACAGTAGCTCTCAACCTAATGTAGGATCTCAGCAGGTATTTTTCAAGTGAAAAATCTAGGATTAAAGATGTGGGTATAGGCCAGGTTCGGTGGCTCAGCCTGTAATCCCAGCACTTTGGGAGGCCGAGGTGAGTGGATTGCCTGAGCCTGTGTGTTCAAGACCCGCCAGGGCAACTTGGCGAGATCTCATCTCTACAATAAATTAAAAATTAGCCGGGCGTGGTAGCACACTCCTGTCATTCCAGCTACTTGGAAGGCTGAGGTGGAAGGATCGCCGGAGCCCAGCAGGTGGAGTCTGCAGTGGCCGGGAGTGGCCACTGCACTCCAGTCTGGGCGACAGAGTGAGACTCCAAATCAAAAACAAACAAACAAACAAAAACCCACAAAAAAGCGGGCATAACAGCAATGCCTCTCCTTTTAAAAGGCGCATATTCCAGAAACGATTTGAGAGCTCCCTGCCTAAGGTTGTATCTCCTAAGAACGGGACGCAAAGGGTCCCCTCCAAGGACGAGGGACAGGCGACTCTGGACTGGAGCTCCACTGAAACCAAATGTCAGGGTTACCAGGGAGGAGCACGACCCTGCCAGATTCCAGACCTCTGGCTTCCACAACTGTGAGATAATACACTGTGCTGTTTCAGGCCACCCTGTTTATTTATGGTTGTCTGTTCTGGCAGCCACAGGACACAAACAGGATGATCCACTGTCCGGGTCTGTCCAGCGCTGAACCCCTGGTCCTGTTCCCAAGGCTGCTGCGCTCAGGGTCTTCTCATCTGAGCGGATGTGTCTGTTCTTCCCTCAGCCCAGGCTGAAGCCTTGGAGATATTCTTGACTCCTCTTTCTCTCACAGGTCACAGGCAACCCAGGGAGAAGTCTGGGCGTTTCCTCCGCTCTCAGCTTCTCTTGGTGGAATTGTCTCTCCATGCCCTTGGTGCTCAGTTTCTCATCTGTCTCTACCTTATCTGCGTGGCGTCCCCACATGCATCCTCTCTCTCTCTCTCTTTCTTTCTTTCTCTCTCCCCTTTCTGCTCACATGTTCTCGTTCTTTCCGTCCACCAGCCTCCTTGCTGTTCCTATAAAACCCCAAGCTTGCCCCCCAGGGCCTTTGCACAAGTTATTCGATCTCCATAGAATGTTTTTCCCTGCTACCCCTATAGCTCACTCTCTCTCTTCCTCCAAATTTTTGCCCCAACGTCCCTTTCTCGATAAGTTCCCTCCTGACCACTCATTCTAAATAGCAACACCTCCCTCACATGCCAGATCTTTCTTATCTTGCTCTTTTTTTATAACTATAGCTATGTATTTTTTTTTGACGTATCACCTTCTATCATACTGTGCCCGTTATTTATGGACTGTGTTTGTCGTTTATCGTTTGTATCTCCCTAGAATGTAAACTCTAGGCCATCAGAAATTTTTACTTCTTTCATTCCTTGATATATCACCAGTGCCAGATGCAGAGTGGGCACTCAAGAAATATTTGTTGAATAACTAAGCAAAATAAAAAAGCATCGATGACTTCTTTCATGATGTAGTGCATTTGTTGAGGTCCCAAAATATATGAAATCGTGTGGTCATCAAAACAGTCACAGTCAACCCATGTGGTGTAGCATTTTGAAATATGAAGATATTCAGCTCTGCTAAAATGGTTGTCATTTCTGTGTCTTATCAGCCGCGTTTAGAAGCCTTCCCACAATGCAGAATGCAATTGCTCATGTACCACTGAGCACGGCAGCATTTTTTTCTTCCTGGTCTGGATCATAATCCATTGTGAAAGGCCACACTGAGAATATTTGGAACCTACACATGCTCCCAAGGATAGGCTAGGTTTTGCTGCGGTAACAAAAACCCCAAGACTTCAGTGGCTTGAAACAGAAAGGGTGTGTTTCTTCCTCACACCAAGTCTCTGGTGAGGCACAATGACTCTACAGGCAGCTCCTCACAACGTGACTCATCTTTGCATAATACCTAACATTATGCAAATGTTAGAAATTAGATCTCATATCAAACAGTATGCAGATATTAGTATTAGATATCTAATATCTAATGTGACATAAATATTTGATATGATATCTAATAGTACACAAATATCAGATATTAAATCTAAAATGTGCCGCCATGACCAATCACCTTGGAGATGTGAAGTCTCCAGGAGGCATTTAAATGCTACACATAGGCCAGGCTCGGTAGCTCAGCCTGTACTTTGGTAGGTCAAGGTGAGTGGATTGCCTGAGCCTGCGGGTTCGAGACTAGCCTGGGCAACTTGGCGACACCTTGTCTCTACGATAAATAAAAAATTAGCCAGACGTGGTAACGTGCGCCTGTAGTTCCAGCTACTTGGAAGGCTGAGGCAGAAGAATCGCCGGAGCCCAACAGGTCCACACTGGGGTGGCCATGAGCGTGCTGCTGCACCCCAGTCTGGGCGGCGAAGTGAGACTCCAACTCAAAAAAATAAATGCTACATGCTTGTAAACACTTCCACCTGCAAGTAACACGGTTCTCTGCTTCATCTCCTCGGCCAAAACCAATCTTCTGGCCATGCCTAACCCCAGGAGCATGGGGAGCAGGAAGGAGGCGAGCCAGAAACCAGAAATACTAATGAATAGCATCACATATAGCACCACAAGTTAAGTTGAGCACACTTTATTTTTTTAAACTCCTTGTTTGTATATTTTGTCAATTTTTCCTGATGAACGGTCGCTTTTTGATTGATTTCTAAGAACTCTTTATACAATTAGAGAATAAAACCTTTGCTTCTGATAGAAATTGCCAACATTATGTTGCAATTTGTCTTTTGACTTTGATTTCCTACAGTGTTTTATGTCATGCAGAGCTTAACAAGTTTTAAAAACTTCCAATTGTAAAATAAAGCATGGGTATAGAAACAATATAAACAAGGGAGACACAGCTTAATGAGTGATTGCAAGGTGAACACCCTTGGAAACAATGCCCAGGTCAAGAACCCCCTGCCCAGAAACCCACCCGTCTTTCTATTCCAATTTCAATCTTCCTCTCTCTCCCCTCAAAGTAAGTCTGACATTTATGACATTAAGACTGTCTGAGTGTAAAAGCACACTCAAAGTGGTTTTTTTCTGTTCTCTCAAAAACAATCAACGCAGAAGACGTCTGTGATCAGGGGAGGGAGGGTGGCTCCCTACCAACAAGCAACCAATCAGTTCTGCAGTGACACCAGCTGGGTGTCCTCTAATTCAATTCAATTCTGACACTATCTACCTGGAGACAGCATCCAATCCCAAAGGCTGAGGGCTTAGTCCCCAAGGTTGTATCCCAACTTCCAATACCAGTCACAACCTGGACTTCTGACAGACTGCTTCTAAACCAGGGTTCCCATGACCCCATCCCTGGGTTCAATTAATTTTCTTCTTTTTTTCTCTCTGTCTTTGTTTCTTTTTTTTAATTTTTAATTTAAAAAATGTGGGGTACAATTCAGGGTTAGAGATACAAATATTCATTATGTACGTACCCTTGTTGATAAGGTGTTCTCCCTCCTCTCCTGGCAGTTTCTCTCAGCTGCCAATCCCACCGCCCCTCCCCTGGCAGTTTCCCACTACTGCCAATTCCTTGCTTATAGTATTATGATAATTGTTCAAGGTCTGCTTATGAGTGAGGACATATGGTACTCTGTTCTTTGTATCTGTGGTAGATCATGGAGTATGATAGACTCTAAATCCATCCAAGTTGCTGCAAAGTTCATATGTTTGTCCTTTATGGCTGCATAATATTCCACTGTGAATATGTACCACTTTTTTTTAACCAGTCCAGTTTTGATGGGCAGCAGGGTTGGTTCCATGTTTTTGCCACTGTGAATAGAGCTGCAATAGACATACGTGTACAGGTATCTTTTTTGTAGAATGATTTGAGTTCCTCCGGGTATATTCCCAATAGGGGGATTGCTGGGTCATATGGAAGGTCAATTTCTATTTCTTTCAGAAATCATCACACTGCTTTCTAAAGAGGTTGCACTGGTTTGCATTCCCACCAGCGGTGTACAAGTGTCCCTTTTTCTCCACATCCTCACCAGCATCTGTTGTTGGTTTTAGTAATGATGACTGGGGTTAAGTGGTATCTCACTATAGTTTTGATTTGCATTTCTCTGATAATTAGTGAGGCTGAGCACTTTTTCATGTGTCTGTTGGCTACCTGTATATCTTCTTTTGAAAAGTGTCTATTCATGTCTTTTGCCCACTTTTTAATGGGACTGTTTGTTTTTTCCTTTTTGGCATGTTTGAGTTCCTTGTAAATCCTAGATGCTAGGCCTTTGTCAGATATACAGTTGGCAAATATTTTTTCCCATTCTGTCTCCCCACTCTTTTGATGGTTTCTTTTGCTTTGTTGAAGCTTGTCAGTTTCATGAGGTCCCACTTGTCTATCTCGTCTCTTTATTGCATGGGTACTTGGGGTTTTTGATCAGGAACTGGTTGCGAGTTCCAATTTCCGTAAGGGTGTCTCCTGCATTTTCTAAGATTCTTATAGCTTGAGGTTTTACATTTAGGTCTTTAATCCATTTAGAGTTGATTTTTGTGTATGGTGATAGGTAGGAGTCCTGTTTCAATCTTCTGCATGTGATCAGCCGGTTTTCCCAGCACCATTTACTGAATGGGTTCGCCTCTCCCCAGTGGCTGTTGTTGGAGACTTTGTCAAAGATGAGTTGGTTGAGAAATTGAGGCTTTGCTTCTGGAATCTCTATCCTGTTCCATTGGTCCATTTGCCTGTTCTTGTACCAATACCAGGCTGGGTTTTTTTTGTTTTTTGGGTTTTTTTGAGTTGAAGTCTCACTCTGTCGCCCAGACTAGAGTACAGTGGCTGCTCCCGGCCACAGCAACCTCGATCTGCTGGACTCCGGCGATCCTTCCGCCTCAGCCTTCCGAGTAGCCGGAATTACAGGCTCACGCTACCACGCCCGGCTGATTTTTTTTTGATTTATTGTAGAGATGAGGTCTCGCTGCCCAGGTGGGTCTCGAACCCGCGGGCAGGCTGTTTTGATTATTGTAGCCTTATAGTAAATGATTAATTTTCTAGAGCAGCTCACAGAACTCAGGGAAACACTCACATTTACTGGTTTATTATAAAGGATATTACAAAGGACACAGATGAAGAGACACTTAGGGCAAGGCATGGGAGAAGGGAGCGTGGAGCTTCCATGTCCTCCCCTGGTACCACCATCCCTCTAGGGGTCAACTCATGTTCAACTATTGAGAAGCTCTCCAAACCCTGTTCTCTTGGGCCTTTTTTGAGATTTCACTGGATAAGCATGATTGACAACTGTGTAGAAACGTGATTGGACAAAAGGGGCATGGCCTAATACTAGTAGACAGCAAGGCCCATTATCCAGATTCTTCTTGGCCTCTCTGTCAGCTTTTCGTCTCCCCAGACCCTAGCAGGGTCCCTTCTGAAACGGGGATCTTATGGCCTAAAACAAGACAAGGTAGGTTGGAGAATTTCTTTCTGGCCAGCTCCAAGAGGGAAAGGCCGGGGAAGATTTCTGTCTGGGGAGAAAAAGTAGCAGGAGAAAGGAGCATGTGAAGGTCAGAGAGAGAGAGAGAGAGAGATTCTCTTTGCTGAGGCCCTATTCTGAGGCCTACAGCATTCCAACATTACAACAAAGGCTATGGAAGTAATGAGCCAGGAACCATGGAGGAAAACCTACATATACATCCATCATAATATCACAGGCTTTCTTGCATTTCTTAATAAATGTATCACCCAGTAGGCGTCCCTAGGGCATAATAGCTCTGTCTTGCCCTCTTGCCAAAGAGCTATGTGCCACAACCCATAAAAAGCGTGCTGAGTCTTATAAGTCTCACTTTATCTAGAAGTTTCCCCATCCCTTTCTTTTTTCTCGCACTTTGCTGAAAATCTGGGTCATTTTTCGCTGATTGCATCCCCACAGTGCCATTTGGTATGTCCCTGTGGTCTCTGTATTTTCTGCAAATTGACAACTGGGTCCAGAGGCTTGATTAGACTCACGTTTGATCCCTTTGTCAAGACTCTAGGTGGTGACACTTGTCTACTAGTGTGGGCTAGAATTTTCAGTGCAATGTTAGATAACAGTTGAGAGAGCAGGCGTCTTTCCCATGCTACCGATTTTCATGAAAATGTTTCTAGGGTATTGCCATTAAGCATGACCCTGGATTTTAAGCTGGCATAGATATGTTTTATCATGTACCCATGGTAGATGTGGTAGTATCTACCTATTCCTACTTCTGTGAGTGCTTTTTAAAATTTAGAATGGATGTTGAAAATATTCAAGTGTCTTTCGGCATAAAACAGAGGTGATTTTTAGATTTTCCTATGAATTAAACTATTCATTAGATTTCTTTTAATTTAATTCTTGTATTTCTCACATAATAGCCTTCTTAGAGCCATGATATATTTGAAAATGTTGCTAGATTCATTTACTAAAATGGTATTTTCTTTAGAATTTTCACTTCTACATTCGTAAGTGAGAATGACTTGTAGTTAACTATTATTACTATTATCACTACTAGTAGTAGTATAAGTATCATTCTACCTCTATTGCAGTCTTTCAGGTATTACTGTCAGAGCTATTCTCTTTCATTGCAAGAATTTGAATCATTTTCTTCTTTTTTTACTCACATTCTGCTCAGCTAGAATAGATCCTCTAGTAATTGTCCCATGCACGTTTCACAAGAATGACTTTTTTTTTCTTTCAGTTCTTTCATGTCAAGGTGATTTTGTGAGTATCCTAAAGGCTGCTTTGGCCAGTTTAGCTGGATATAAAATCAAGGCTCACCACACCTTATTTCCATGAGAATACAATGAGGATTTCTCATTTTCTTTCTTTTTTAAAATTTGATATTGCTGTAAATATACCTGAGGCCTGCTTGAATTTTCCTTCTAAGTGTCTTCCCTTTTTTACATGACTGCCCAAATAAATTACTTTATCTTTGAAGTCTAATAGCCAACTAGAAATGTTTCAGTGTTACTGCTCTGAGCCACATATCATGTTCTTTTATCATTAGATGAAAGTCTTCTTTTATTTCAAAGAAGTTTTCTTGAATTTCATCTTCAAATATTTTTTTCTATTCCATTCTAATTTCCTTCTTTGGAAATTGAATCACATGTATGTAGAATCTCCTTGCATAGCTTCTGTCTTATTCCCATTCTATTCCATCTTGCAACTGTGTTCCTTTTCATTTTTCCTTTTATTTTTTTCTTTTCATTTCTCTCTCTTCATCAGCTGTAGGCTACAATGCTTAAATTGTCTGTTATTTTTGCTTTTAGCAGTATCTGATTTCATCTACACTTCCGAAACGTTGAATGTTTTTCTTCTACCTCTTTCCTGAGTACTGTCAACTTTGGTTTACTCCCCACATTCCTTCCACTTCAACTGTCTTACTTGAGATTTTGAATATTTGTTTTTCATCTTCTTTATTTTGGGGTTGTTTCATTAATTTGTAATACATTCATGGTGGAACATTTGTTTGCAATTTTCATCTGTATGCTATGATGTGATAGGTAGATAAATGGCCCCTGGAGACATCCAGGTCCTAATTCATGGAACCCGTGAGCATGTTATGTTGCACAGCAAGAGGGAATGATGTTGGGGATAGAATTAAGGTTGCTGATCAGATGACTTTAAAATAGGGAGATGACCCTAGATTAGTTGAGTGGGTTCAATGTAATCACAATGTGAAAGAAGGAAGCAGAAGAGCTCATGTCAGCATGATGCAATGTGATGCAAGCTAGACTTGCCATTGCTAGTTTTAGATATGGAGAAAGAAGTCAAAAGAACCCCAGAATGCAGATGGCCTACAGAATCTGGGAAAAAAAAGAAAAGAAAACAGTTCTCCCCTAGACCTCAAGAAAGGAACATAGACTTACTGACACCTTTATTTTAGTCCAGCAAGTTCCATCACAGTCATCTGGTCTGCAGAACTATAAGATAATAAATTTGTGTGGTTTTAAGCACTAAGTGTGTGGTAATTGACTATGGTGGCAATAGGATACTAATATACATTGCAAAACATCTGATGAAGATTCTCTGTTAAGAAATTTGCTGAAGTTTTTCTTGTTTATCTACTTTAGTACATTTACATAGATAGTGTGCTAGTTCTAGTTTTGATCATAGATTACTATATGAGTTAGGGTTTTGGCACCAACCATTTTCAACACCTTCCTGTGAGTGAAGAGAGGAGGTCCAGGTGGCATTCTAGCTTTATAGAGTTTCATGACGCAAAGTATGACATCTTGTCAACAACTACGAGGATACACTGCTTCCCGTAGATGACATTTCTTCCCGATGCTCTCTTGCAGGCTTTTCTAAACTGAGTGCTTCCAGTGGGAGTATCTGTCACCCAAATGATCCCTTTTTCTGCCCACACTGCACATGAGAAGCTTCTGCCTATCAGAGTGTGTCTCTGACCTGACAGAACTGTATTTTTCTTGTTTTCTGAGATTTGCAGCATCTGAACTAGCACTATCTGGATATCCTCCTAGTGCACCTCCACTTTCTTCTGTCAGCTCTGATATAAATAGCATTTACCTATACTCTGGAGCCTGTTTTCATTTGCTAAAAATAAAATTGGCATGCTTTTGCTATTCTTCTTTTTTTCCCCCCATTTTTGAAGTATGGAAAAATTTGAGCTTCATAGATCTGTTCAAAGGAAAGTTCTAGGACTGAACATGGTGACTCATGCCTGTAATTTCATCACTTTAGGAGGGTGAGATGGGAGGATTGCTTGAGTCCAAAAGTTTGAGACCAGTCTGGGCAACATAGCAAGACCTCGTCTCTACAAAAAAAATTTAAAAAT
Source organism: Carlito syrichta (assembly GCF_000164805.1). NCBI lineage: Eukaryota > Metazoa > Chordata > Mammalia > Primates > Tarsiidae > Carlito > Carlito syrichta. The sequence continues at coordinate 109,060 of NW_007255098.1, read as the reverse complement.
TAGCCAGGTATGGTGGTGTGCACCTGTAGTCCAAATTACTCAGGAGGCTGACACAGGAGGATCAGCTGAGCCCAGGAGGTCAAGTTGCAGTGAGCCCTGATCATGACACTGCACTCCAGCATAGGTGTCAAAGTGAGACCCTGACTCAAAAAAAAGAGGAAAGAAAGAAAAAGAGAGGGAGGGATGGAGGGAAGGAAGAAAAGAAAATTCTAATTCTAAATTTTTAACAAGTGCTCCAGTTGGCCAAAAGAAGTCTTTGGGTCATGCACTGAGAAACATCCAGAAATTCTTCATCATTGAGTGGAGAGAATCAGCCCCAAATCCGAGACAAGGACAAGGGTCTAGCCAAACCAGCACCTCCCATCATTCTTGGCACATACTACTGGCTCCGTAAGTGTTCTGAATGGAACATAAATAATTTTTTTCTAGGTCTTCTGTTCAGAAAAATCTTAAAGGCAAGATATTTTCTGTTTGTTAAATAAAAAAAAAATCACAAAGTGAGAACTACTTGAGAAAGAAGGATAATTTAGTCCCACCTACTATGCAGATGAAGGTCTGTCTTCAAAGGCTGTTCTAAGGATCCTTGGTGAGAAAAGGCCAAAGGAAGATATAAAAATCTCTGTTTGCCTAAAATATTTCCTATGTTAATTGGCAGAACCTGAAAACTGTCATCACTCAGTGGGCTGAAAAATAAGGTGGGAAGAATTATCTCCAAGGCATGTAAAAATGTCTGATTTTTTTTTTTTTTTTTTTGAGTTGGAGTCTCAATCTGTCACCCAGACTGGAGTGCAGTAGCCGCTCCCAGCCACCGCAACCTCGACCTCCTGGGCTCCGGCGATTCTTCCGCCTCAGCCTTCCAAGTAGCTGGAATTACAGGCGCATGCTACCTTGCCCGGCTAACTTTTTGATTTATTGTAGAGATGAGGTCTCGCCAACTTGCCCAGGCGGGTCTCAAACCCGCAGGCTCAGGCAATCCACTCACCTCAACTTCCCAAGGCACGGGATTACAGACTGAGCCACCAAGCCCGGCTTGATTTAAGTACCCATGTTCATAGCAGCATTGTTCACCTATGTGTCCATCAGAGGATGAGTGACTCAAGCCAAATGTGGTCTATCGACATAGTGGAATACTATTCAGCCTTATAAAAGAAGGAAATTCTGATACCTACGACTCCATGGATGAACTTTAAGGACATTATGCTCAGTGAAATAACCAAACACAAAAGGATGAGTATTGTATGTTGCCATTTATATAAGCTACCTAGAGTGGTCAGACTTCTAGAGATAGAAGGTAGAAGAGTGACTGCCAAGAACTGGTGAAGGGGAAGGGGTGAGTTGTTTTGTTAAGGGGTACAGAGTCTCAATTTTGCAAGATGAAAAGAGTTCTGGAAGTGGATGGTGATGATGGTTTACAGCAAGCCGAATGTACTTAACACTACTGAACTCTACACTTTTTTTTTTTTTTGAGTTGGAGTCTCACTCTGTCGCCCAGACTGGAGTGCAGGGGCCACTCCCAGCCACCGCAGCCTCGACCTGCTGGGCTCCGGTGATCCTTCCGCCTCAGCCTTCCAAGTAGCTGGAATTACAGGCATGCACTACCACGCCTGGCTGCCTTTTTTTTTTTTTTTTTTATTTATTGTAGAGATGAGGTCTCACTGCCCAGGCGAGTCTTGAACCTGCGGGCTCAGGCAATCCACTCACCTCAGCCTCCCAAAGCGCTGGGATTACAGGCTGAGCCACCGAGCCTGGCTTGAACTCTACACTTAAAAGCGGTTAAGATGGTACATTTCATGTTATATGCATTTTACCAAAATTTTTTAAAGGACAGGACTGTATCCAATCCTCCCATAGAATGAGAAACAGTCTTTGTTTATGACATTGTGAACCAACCGCTGACAGAAATGTCTCTGATTAATTATTTAAACACTTACTAGGCATCTCTGTTGTACCAGTGACTCTGCTATCAGATTCTCCAGAATGGTGAGGGCTAGTCTCTAATTTATTTAGACATCAGCAAGCACGTGATACTGAGAAGAATGTATGCATCATGAGTAATCGCGGGTTTTCTTCACTTCTGATCCAAATATCACTCAAGCAAAATATGAGGGAGGACCACCCATCCAAAAAAACCCCCAAAACAGGATCATCTTTTGGAGTGCAGGCCCCTTGCAGCACAGGCTTTTCTCACCAGGTAAGTGTTCTAGGAACCCCATGGCATCAGGGTATCAGCAAGCAATGTTGTGAGAGCCTGCGTTCTACTTCATTGATTTTTGGGGGGGGGGATGGAGAGTCTTTCAATGCATTCTCACATTTCTTAATGGGTGATTTACCAGCCCACCTGCCCACACCGTGCTGAGTCAGCAGTTTTTTTCAAACATGGCATGACCCCTGTGCCCCACCCTCCTTATTCACCTAAACAGTGACTATATTTTGTTTACCCGATGAAAAAAGTCCTCAAAGAGAAATGTTTTGCCTGAGTGGAAGAGGTGAAACAACAAATGGTAGAAGCGCTAAAAGGCATCAGAATTGATGAGTTCAGAAACTATTTTGAGCAGCAGAAAAAGTGTCTCCATAGGTGTATTACCTCAAACGGAGAGTACTTTGAAGGTGATTAAAATTTAAACATGTAAGATAAATACACAATTTTTTAATAAATAAGTTCTGGTTTTGGGGGGATCCCCCTCGTATAACATTGGAATTCCCACTCTGGAAGAAGTTAAAAATGCTTGGGTCTTCCCTGCCCTTGTCTGTTATTCACAAAGATGGTGTACGGGGTGAATTGTGTTCCCGCAAAATTCATATGTTGAGGACCTCAACTCCTGCACCTCAGAATGTGACTATTTGGTGACAGGGTCTTTAAAAAGGTAGGCTTTCATCCAATCTGGCTGGTGTCCTTACAAGAAGAGGAGATCAGGACATAGACCCCCCAGAGGACTGACCATGTGGGGACACAGGGAGAAGTCAGCCATCTACCGAAGAGAGAGGCCTCAGGAGAAACCAACCCAGCTCAAGCCTTGATCTTGGACTTCTAGTCTCCAGAAGTGTGAGAGGATACATTTTTGTAGTGTAAGCCCCAAACAAATAAATATGGACGGAAGGCACTGTCAGCGTTAAGGGACGTCACCGAAGAGCATTGCCTGACTTTGTCCTTAGAATATTGTGTTTAAGCCGGGCTCGGTGGCTCAGCCTGCAATCCGGCGCCTTTGAGAGGCTGAGGTGAATGGATTGCTTGAGCCCGCGGGTTTGAGACCTGCCTGGGCAACTTGGTGAGACCTCATCTCTCCAATAAATCAAGAATTAGCCGGGCGTGGTAGCGCACACCTGTAGTTCCAGCTACTCGGAAGGCTGAGGCGGAAGGATCGCCGGAGCCCAGCAGGTCAAGGCTGCGGTGGCTGGGAGTGGCCACTGCACTCCAGTCTGGGTGACAGAGTGAGACTCCAACTAGAAAAAAAAAAGAATCCCTCCTTCTCATGCTTTTCCTTGACCTTTTTGTAACAAACTCTCAGGAGATACTAAATATCATGAAATTTAATCTGACACACGAGGAGACAACTGACAAATTTAGGTCAAGAATCTGAGACATCCTGCCTCTCAGACAGGATAATGAAGGTGGATACTCCCAAATTCTCTCTCATGTTTCCACAGAGCCTCCGACTAACTCACACATCCTCTCTCTCCCCAACCCCATCGGTGAAAACCTGAGATTATAGGCTGTTTAGGCAAACACAACTAATGCCAGTCTTCCCCAAGCTATGTCCACCTCCAAGATGGGCCATTATGTGAAATCGCTCTCACTAGGGGATGAGTAGGAGATTGAAGAAGAGGTTCAAATAGCCACAGGTGTTGGAAGAAGGAACTGATCAAAGGATCCTAACAGACGAGCCGCGCGCATGGGGTGTGGACACTTCCCTGATGGCAGCCGGCCGGGCACCCACACACATCAACTGCATTCTCGGACCACCTTGAGATGGGTGTTTTTAATCCCCCCTTTAAATGTGTCTCCAGGCGCTCTCCTGCTGACCCTCCTCCTCTGCCTCCTGCTCTCCCCATCAGGGAGAGTCCTTTCAGCAGTCACCTCACCACGCCATTATTTGTTTTTTGCGGCTGTATCTCCTCCGGGAGGCCTTGAGGGCCGTGTCCATGCCTTCTTCATATTTCTCTACCAAGTGTTCAGTGCAGTTGGATTATTACCTTAGTGTTTTGTCAGGAATCCAAGTATTTGACTTTCATTAATTAACAGGGTTAAAATGTTCCTGTGCTTGACAACAAACATGCACTTTGAAAAAGCTCTGGTGTTCTGGAAGAGTAATTCCTGAATGAACAGATCTTTGTTGTTGTCTCAGAGTCAAGTCCACTGTTCTGAGAATGAGCGGTGCACTGCTTTTGAAAATATATATATATATATTTTTATTGAAGTGAAATTCACCTCATGTGAAATTAACCATTTCAAGGTGAACAAGTCGGTGGCAGCTAGTCCGTTCAGCGTTGTGTGACCACCACCTCTATCGTTCCAGAGCTTTTTCACCCCCAAAAAGAGACTCCATACCCACAGGCAGCCACTTCCCATTCATCATTCCTGCCCGTCCCTCCTGCAGCCACCAATCTGCCTTCTGTCTCTAGGAATGTGCCTGTGCGGGGCATTTTCTGTAAACAGAGTACTGCAATACGTGGCCTTTTGCGTCTGGTTTCTTTCACTGAGCATTTTCCTTTTTTCTTTTTCTTTTTTTTTTGAGTTGGAGTCTCACTCTGTCGCCCAGACTGGAGCGCAGTGGCCGCTCCCGGCCACCGCAGCCTCGACCTGCTGGGCTCCGGCGATCCTTCCGCCTCCGCCTTCCGAGTAGCTGGAACTGCAGGCGCGCGCTACCACGCCCGGCTAATTTTTTTTATTTATTGTAGAGATGAGGTCTTGCTAAGTTAACCAGGCGGGTCTCGAACCCACGGGCTCAGGCCATTCACCCACCTCAGCCTCCCAAAGCACTGGGATTACAGGCTGAGCCACCGAGCCCGGCTGAGAAGTATGTTTTCAAGGTTCATCCACGTTATCGCCCGGGCTGGTATTCTATTCTTTTAAAAGCTGAATAATATTCCATTGTGTGGATAGACCACATTCTGTTTATCCACTCATCTGGCGACAGGAACTTGACTGTCAAGGCACTTGAAGGACAGGCACGTGACTGTGGCCATGGCAACTTCTGCTGCCATGAGCATGGTGCGAAATGCCCTCATCGGAGCAAGTACTGGTGCTTGGTCTCCCCACCCCACACTCCTCACTCTCCCTCTTCTTTCCCCAGAGCCCTCCTCCCTCTGCTTTTCTTTTCTTTTTTAGAAAGCAGAATGTATTGAGAGGACAGAAAACCACCCACAGAGGGAGGGGACTCGAAGAGGTTGCTCCCTCTGCTTAGGAGACTGAAAGACAGTCTCCTAAAGCCACACCTCACCCCCAACTTAACCTCCGCTCCATCTTCTACCCCTCCCCAGGCTCCCGGTCCAGTTATCTCACCAAAGCCTCACTGAGCCCCAGGGAAAAGGAGATACAGTCACAGTAGTGCTCTCAGACCATGTTCCCAGACCCTTCTCTAGATCCTTATTTACCTACACACACACACACACAACTGAAGAAGATAGCCTGTGTGTGTGTGAGAGGGTAACCTACAAGGGGGACCTGGAACAAACTGGAATTATCTTTTGGAGGGCAAGCCCCCTGTAGTACGCTTGGAATTTGCTCCTCCAGTTCAAATGGTCAACCAAAGTTTTTATCGGAAAGTTTCGAGAAGATTGTGTCACAATTTGCAGAAGAAACTTCCCAAGTTGTGGCAAACAGATTCTTCCACCAGGACCATGCCCTTGCCCACAGCGCACTGAGTGTTAGGCAGTTTTTGACCAAAAACGGCGCAATCCCCATGCCCCCCTCTCCCCGTTCACCCGATCGCACCCTGAGTAACTTTCTCCTCAAAGGAAAACATTTTGCTGATGTGGAAGAGGTCAAACAAAAAAACAGCAGAAGCACCAAAAGGCATCAAAATTGACAAGTTCCAAAACTGTTTTGAGCCGTGGAAGAAACATCTGAATAGGTGTATTGTGTCCAACGGAGAGTACTTTTAAGAGAATGGATGCTTAAGCGTGTAAGAATAAACACACAAACTTGTATAAATAAATTTTACAAAATAAATTTATAAATAAATTGCAGGGTATTTTGGATCCCCCCTCATAACTGAAGCTATTTCATACACTTTACTTGGCAACCTGCTTCTTATTTTCTGAATACTATGTCTGGGCATTCCATCCAACTTAGTACATGCTGACACACCTGATTATTTTTAGTTGCTGCAAAGCAGGACCGGACACCAGTCACCACTGCATAATACTTCCCGGGGTTCCATTTTTCACTACACCTGGTGTTTAAGCGCTTCCTCGTGTCAAAGTGTCATTTTCCCCTGGGTGAATACTGAGAAGCGGTCTCTGTAATTGGATACGTACATTTTAGATTTTACAGAAACTGCCCATTTCTCTCCCAAATACCTTTTCCAACACTGCCTGATCCACTAGAACTTGTCTCCCTGCACTTTTTCCAATACCCTGCTTTATCCTATTTCGTTTTTGCAAACCTGACAGAAAAACGGTATGTAATTTTTCTTCTGATTTGCATTTCCCTGATTACCAGGCCCATAATTGTTTTTAGGCTGGACTAAAGCAGGGACTCTCAACTGGGGGCGATTTTGCCCTTGAGGAAAACCTGGCATTGTCTGTAGGCATCTTTCGTGGTCACATGGGTGAGCCATACTCCTGGAATCTGTGAGAAGAGGACCCAGACGCTGCTCACCCAGACAGTCTCCACAGCAAAGAGAGTCTGTGGAGCCAAAGCTGAGAAACCCTGGACAAAAGAGATGTGTTTTATAAAACCTATCATCACATCTGTGTCATGGTAATGAAACAGAATGCTCTGAAACAGTTTATGTGGTTTTTATAGAAAACAAGGGTGGTGGGACATTTCTTAGCCAAACTTCCTCTCTCTACACATACACTGGAGTATTGTCCTCTGACTCCAAGCACAGGAGTCACAATGGCCGAGAGGATGTCCCACCGATGGTCATCGGCAACACGATTGTCCACTTGTGGTTTTGCAACTCCAGTTTCAAGTGATGGGAGTCAGTGGGTTTCTCAGCTTACGATCACATGTCCACTCAAAAACACCCTTTGGCAGGCTCCTGCTTCTCTCTGTTCTCCTGTGCTGGGAGGGTTTCCCCATCTGAGCAAATCCAAACAGCTCTCGGCTTGTGTGCCTCACCTTTCTTTCTCAGGCAGGTATTCAAAAATACCAATTCAATTTTTCAACATTTTCTGCTATATAATGAAAATTTATTCTCCCTCAAATTTCCCAAATCATTTTAAGAGGAAGAACTAACTGTTCAGGAAATAAATATGTATGCATATCACTTCCAACCTCTGCCTCTCTACAAATTTTGAAGAGAAATGCCTTATTGATCTGACAAAAAGTGAACCCTGAAAACAAATTTCATGGCATAAAAATCCCTGGGATTAACATCAGCAGACTGGAACTTGGAAAGGACCTGTCTTCCTCCATTTCCTTTAAAAGAATTCCACAAATAATCAAAAGAAGCCAGGCTCAGTGGCTCAGCCTATAATCCCACGCCTTTGAGAGGCTGAGGTGAGTGGATTGTCTGAGCCCACGGGTTCGAGACCCGCCTGGGCATCGAGACCTCATCTCTACAATAAATCAAAAAATCAGCCGGGCGTGGTAGCGCATGCCTGTAATTCCAGCTACTCGGAAGGCTGAGGCGGAAGGATCGCCAGAGCCCAGCAGGCGAGGCTGTGGTGGCCGGGAGCGGCCACTGCCCTCCAGTCTGGGCGACAGAATGAGACTCCAACTGAAAAAAATAAAATAATAAAATAATCAAAAGAACAAACATTAATAAAGGAACCATAATGAGCCAAAATATTTGTTCCTTGCTACACTTTGCTAATGATCCCCACAGATAGGACAGACTTCATCTCACAGTGATAGACTCGTAAAATAAGGCCTGCAAGGATGTAAGATAGAAGCTAGGTGTGGTGACTCCTGCCTGTAATCCCAACACTTTGGGAGGCCAAGGCAGGAGAATCATTCAAAGCTGGAGGCTGAGATCCACCTGGACAACATAGTGAACCCCATCTCTAAAACTGAACCCCCAAATTAGCCAGATATGGTGGTACCTGCCTGCAGCCCCAGCTACTCAGGAGACTGAGGCAGGAGGATCGCTTGAGCCCAGGAGTTTGAGTTCAGCCTGAGTAACAAGCAAGACTCCATCTCAAATAAATAAATAAAATGAATCTAAAATGGTCTCAGCCTCTTGCTTCCTTTCAAGGCGTGAGTGAAGCGTTGCTAGAGGAGGTAGTAGAGGGGACTGGAGATGTGTTTGCCCAGACAGCGCCGTGCTGCATCGCCCCATATGCAGCCAGACAACCCCAGTGAGGCTAGTGTTCACTTGCAACACTGAACTCAGGCATTCTGACCCTGAAGGTTTATTTGAGACAGTCAATGCTTCTGGCTGGGGGGTCTGGGGTTAATGCTGGGGACATATTGAAAGCAGCTTCCCAAAGCTTGGCCTCCCATGAATGTAAATTTGCACTTGTTAAGTTCTGCATCATTCATGAGGAATTTGCCTGAATCTGTTGACTGTTTCTTATCTGTTGATTCCATAGATGTTCAAGCATCTTGGGGCCGACAGAATGCCTGGTGTGAACTCCTCACTCCCTTATGGTCGCCTTGAACATCCATACCCTTGAGACGGCTTCATGGAAGGCAGGATATTGAACTTGGCCATATGTCATGCTTTGGCCAATGGGATGTCAGCAGGTGCGATATGAAGGCTTGAAATTTTTTCATTCAGTTGGTCTGGTACTCTTACTCTCAGGTCTCTACTATGAGAAAAAATATGCCTCAGGCATCCTGCTGATCCCAGAAGAAAAAGAGGCACAGAGAGCAGATCTGAGTTGAACCCAGGCCTGGAGACAAACTCAGCCAAGCCCAGGCTGGATCAGCTAAATACCAGCTAACCAGCAGACACATAAGCACCAGATAAATGATTGTTATTGCATGCCAATGAGTTTGGAGGTGACTTGTTACCCAGCAGTATTGTGATCCTAGCTGACTAATTCACACCAATAGGATGCTCCAACAAGGTGCAAAGGTGCAAAAGTTTAAGATAAAATTTTGGCTAGGCACAGTGGCTCACACTTGTAATTTCAGTGCTTTGGGAGGCTGATGTGAGAAGTTCAGTTGGAACCAGGAGTTTGAGACCAGCCTGAGCAACATAGTGGGACCTCGTTTCTACAAACAAACAAAAAAAAAATTTAAAGTCAGGTGTGGTAGTGCATGCTTGTAGTCTCAGCTACTCAGGAGGCTGAGGCAGGAGGATCACTTGAGCCCAGGAACTCGAGGTTGCAGTGACCTATGATCGAACCACTGCACTCCAGCCTGGGTAATAGAATGAGACCCTGTCTCTAAAAAAAAAAATTAAGTTAAATTTTAAAAAGAAGGTTTTAGTGTTTATAGAGCTCATAGCTGAGTCAGGGAGCAAGCTTGCAAACCAAGTGAAAAACACTGAGTATATGCTGTGACAAATATATGAACCCAGGCCAGTGGAGATCCCAAGCCGGGCGAGCAGTGTACACCTCCTGGAATCCAGGAACCCTCCCCAAGGAAGGCGGCTTCATCTGAGAAACAGAGATTCACCAGGCAGCTAAGGGAGGGGCGGGCCTTATAAGCAAAGAAAAAAGTGTGTGCAACGTCCAGGGATTGGCTGGTGGCGCCATCTGGCTGGAGCAGGGGGTGCTAGGGAACGGGACAGTAGACTGAGGCCCGGAGCCCAAATCGGGGCCTGCACCACCTTGTACCTCATTATAACCAGAGTGGCAACCACTCCAAAATTCCCGTGGAAAAACCTGAGGTGAAACCTGAAAATGATTAAAGGGAGACTTTGAGGCAGTGGAAGAAAAATTCAACCTGAACTCAGTATAATAATAAATGAAATCCCATCTTTAGAAAATGCCAGAACCGTCAGGAAAGACTTGATTTTTAGGCTATGCCTGAGACAGACCAAGGAAGGAAAGAAGCTGCTAAAATCTTTCAGACTGATGAGATCTGAAAGTCAACAAAGAATTGGGTGGCAGGGGGCCCGGGAGGGTGAGGGGTGGGGACACCGGAAGGCTAGAAAGCTTGGAAGTGGGTTGTCATCTCCCAGACAGAAAAAAACGGGAAAATGTCAGTTGATTAAAACTTCAGGTTCTATGCTCTGGGCAAGGTGTTTCCTAAACAACAGCAGGAAGTATCTGAAGCTATCCTGGGGTCAGGTGACTGGACTGTGTGTCAAGGGACACTGCTCCCTGAGAATGTCTTGCAGTTCACAGTGTCCAAACATCATTGCCTGGGAAGCACCTGGGCAGTAAACTCCAGTGCCCTTGTATCCAGCCAGGCAGGTAGAATCAATGCAGGCCCCATAAACACAGGCAGCCGGCTGAGGTTAAGACTGTAGGGGTTGGTGGGGACTGGGGCTCACTGCTCAGAGGGAAGTTAACTGTTGCTCAAGCCCCACCCCTCTATGGGTGAGAGGGTTTGAGGATCCAGTCATGCTGTATCTTCTGATTGTTTTTGGAGAGGAGAGACACAAGGTTTTAATGGGAAATCATTCAATGTGTACACAAGTTGTTAACGGATTCGGTTTTAAAACATACAAACACACCAAAAATAACCCATATGTCAAATTCAAGGTCTTCATAAACCAAACCTACCTGCTGGCCCACAGTTGGAAACCTCTGCATGATCACCTTCAGGCGAGGATTTCAAAAATAGATTTTACCCGGCATCCAAAAGCCTACTTCACTTTAAGATTCAGACCAGGACAGGTTTTCTGAAACCAGGGAGAGAGACACACAAAAGGCTAGGGCAGAAAATATTAGGAAGCTTCAAAGTCTTGGGAAATCTCAGGTTAGGTCCTGAGAAAAATATACAGATTCAGAAGCCATAGTCTCCTCCAAGTTTGGATTTGTGGGTCTTGGGGGTTTATAGGATTTTGGTGAGTTTTTAAAAAATCACACAAATAAATAAAAAGGATTGCATTTAGGTCTACATTTACCTGAGGGTTTCCCAATGTGTCTGGATTCCTAAGCCCCATTCACAGTGATATGTCATCACAGGAACCATCTTGGGAATTTTAACCATTTTGCAATTTTTTTCTTGGTGTGTCTGTCAGGGTTCAGTCAGGGAAGCAGAGCCACCACAAGTATTAAGGGATGAAACATTTATTATAGATATCAGGCCTTACACACATGTCAGCGAGCTGGGTGAATCAAGGGTTGAAAGACAGAGCTAGGGACGGTGGGGGGGGGTCATAGAAGAATCACTCAGCAGTCTCCCTGAAGCACGGCCACATGGACAAGTTGGATCCTGCAGGGAAATCTGGGAAACCAAGCCCAAGCTGCAAGTGCAGTGGACCATGGAGAGGACTGTGGGGGCTGTACCCCATGTGGCTGCTGGTCCCTTGCATCTCCGGCCAAGGGTCTGTGCATGGAGTGAGTGAGGGGTGCTGTCGCTGGAGCCTAAAGCCTGTGCTACTCTTTGGCAGAGCAGAAGAGGGCGAGGACAGCTGGCCCCGAGCACCCTAGATCCATCTGTCCCTGCACCAACCCAGGATGGCTTCAGGGAACAGCGGGGGCTGCTTTTCCCTCTTCCAAATCCTCCCCAAACTCCTCTTTCTGTGATCTCCAGCTGAATCTTATTCGGCGGGGCCTCTGGGGCATGTGGTCAGATAATCTCTCACACATGGTGCTTGATGAAAGGGGGAGTTTAAGTTAAAGTGTGTCGTTTCAGGCCAGTATAATTTTGAAATCACATGTGACAAAATGCATTATGTAAATATTAACGTCATAAAATACACAGAAAATGTTGGGATTTCCCAGTTAACTCTGTGTGAAAAAGCTTGGTTCATTTATCAAAAAAAAATTTTTAAACTTAAAAATAAAAAACTAATATTGATTTATAAGTTGAAATTCAACTATTTATAATATCCTAAATGTAGACAGACAAAAATGACTTGCTGTTTCAAAGGCTGGAATCGTAAATTTCAAACCAACCAACTGTAGACATAGATTTAGATATAGATTTGGCTGAAGTTTTTTAAATAAAATACTTAGAATTTCAGATTTAGGAGGTTTTCCTTCACTATGGTAAAATATAATTACAAAATTCACCATCGTAACGCTTTACAAGTGTAGAATTTGGTAGTCAAATGAGGCCAACCCCTTCCTAAGCACTTTCACATTGCTATGCCGCCATCACCACCAGCCATCTTCCAAACTTTTCTCATCTGGCAACACTGAAGCCCTGCCTCCAGTAAACACTCACTCCTCATCCCCTTGCCCCAGCCGCTGGCACCCACCACCCTGCTTTTGGTCTCTGAATCTGCTATTCTAGGAATCTCACATAAGTGGAATCAGACAACATGTGGGTTTTTGTGACTTATTTCACTCAGCATAATGTCCTCAAGGTTCACCCATGTTGGGGCAGGCATCAGGACTTCCCTCTTTTTAAAGGCCAAAAAACATTCCATTGTGTGTTCTGTGCATACTACATTTCATCTATCTGTTCATTTGTCAATGGACACTTGGGTTGTTCCCACCTTTTGGCTACTGTGAATAATGCTGCTTGGAACACGGGAGTACACATACCTCTCCGGGTCTCTGATGGCATTTCTTTTGAGTGTATACCCAGAAGTAGACTTGCTGGATCACATGGTAGTTCTGTTTTTAATTTTTTGAGGAACCACCACATTGTTTTCTGTAATGGCTATGCCATTTTACATTGCCACCAGCAGTGCACCATCAACTGACTATTATTTTTAAATCTAGTATTGGGGTTTTTTTTAATGTGAAAAGATAAGAGAGAAGGTTTCAACTTGCTATTTGCTCGTGATTCTTCACAAATAGCACATTTCAGAGACAGATGGAATAAAGACTGTATTCCCAAAGGATGGAAAGTCAAATGAGGCCGTCTCTTTCTCTGTACTCTCCCTTTATAACAGCAGTCTTTAAATTCTGAAGAAATGTAGCTGTGCCATTTTTGATACAATGACTGTAATTTATGGGTCTAATAAAGAGCCGCTGAGAGTCATCTAGAGACAAATTTGAAGAATTCTTATTTCTTTTTATTCTCCTATTATTTAACTTATATTTAAAATTCAAAGTTCCTTACGCTTTCCATCTTTGAACAATGGTCTATTCTACACATACGTTAAGCAATTGCTAAGGATGATGACCATTTAAAATTCTATGATTAAACTGCAGAGCGGTCCAAGATGCCTCGGTGACCTGAGTCAGCCCATGAGTGAAAAGCCACGTGGAGGAGACATGGCTGCAGCCACCCACGCTCCCTCTCCCCGTCCCCCCACCCCCTACCCCTTCACCCCTCCCCCGCCATGGAGGGTTTGGATGATACCCACTTGGAGGCTTTTAAATGGCTCTCATTTGAGTAACAAAAACATGTAAACAGCAAGGTGAATATGGGACTGTTTTACTAAAAAGGGAATACGTGCCATGATAACTTTCAGTCATTTATATACCCCCCACCCCCGACCTATGTTTGAACCCCTGTGGGTTGGTGAAAACGAGTTAGAAATGCTGATTTACTGGGAGGGGAGTGGGTAAGTGGGATTGGTGGTAGTGGGAATCTGCCTGGGGAAGGGGAGGGGGCACACCTCATCAACAAAGGTACCTGCATAATGAACATTTGGCTACCTAACCCTGAGTTGTACCCCACCTCTCTAAAATTTTTTTTTAAAAAATTTTTAAGGAAAAAGATAAAAGAAATTCTGATTTAATTGTAAAGCCTTATCCGTAAAAATGATGTTGAAACTGCTGTAGAGAAATCCTTAAATATAGAACATTCCTCTCCAGACTTAGACAAAAGGAAAGACTGGGGGACTTCCTGTTCTCAGGATGAGGTGGGCGGGCAGGGCATTTTGAAGAATCTGAACGAGTCTCCAGCCCCAGCAGACAGTAAACGTGCAGGAGACACCGGCATGCTCTGGGTAGTCTTGGAAAGAAAGACAAGTGTCGTGTACCCAGAAGGTGTTTTCTAAGCAGTAGAAATGATGGAGTGGCCTGTCTAGCCATTTTGGGTCATGGAGAAACAACCCCGAAATTAACTAACTCCAGCCACGGCTCACACCTGTAATCCCAGAACTTTCAGAAGCTAAAGGCTGGAGGATTGTTCAAGCACAGAAGTTTGAGACCAACTTGAACAACACAACAAGATCTTGTCTCTACAAAAAAAAATCAAAGAAATTAGCTTGGTGTACTGGTGTGCGCCTGTAGTCCCAGTTGCTCAGGAGGCTAAGGCAGGAGGGTTGCTTGAACCCAGGAGTTTGAGGCTGAGGTCAGCCATGATCATGTCACTGCACTCCAGCCTGGGCAACAGAGTGAGATTCCAACTCGAAAGGAAAAAAAGTAGACCCGGAACATCTAATGATCATCTTGGCAAAACTAGAATCTATGACAGACATTGCTAATAAATTAGCTCAACAGACATGCCTGAGCCTCTCTGCCTCTGCCTCCACTACAGAGACTGAAAAAAAATCTCCATTTCCCAAACTCCCTTGCAGCTAGGACTTGCCCCTGGGCACAGTTCTTGCCTATGTGATGCAACCAGAATCCTATTGTTAGTGGCTGGTAAAGATGTCGTTTGTCTTGCTAAAGACAACAGATGTGACTGACCCCTCTTTCTTCCTCCTTTAAACACAAACTTGAAATTTCTAGCTGTGGTGACCCATCTGTGAGCCAGCTGGAAAAGTCAACAGAACAGCAGTGAGACAAACCCATGCCATGGCCTCACTGAATGGCTGTAGCAACACCAGGAGTCGCCTGTCTCTGGGCTTCTTGATGCTTTTAGATGCAGGTAGAGAAGGAGGAGATTCCATCTTCAACCACCACCTTTAAACGAGAAGTTTCAAATTTGTATCTCAAATATATTGGTGTATGTGTAGTGAGTGGTTATTCATCATTTATTGCATGACAGTTCTTTTATCATCAATTTGAGATGACAACTTTATCATCAACTAAGTTCCCATTAATATTTGGGTCCATTTCTGGACCTTTTATTCTGTTTTGTTGATTTGTCTGTCTATTGATGTGTTGGCACTACATTGTTTTAGGTAGTATAGTTTTAAATTGTGACTTAGTATGATGTATAATCACCCTCACATACACACGGAAAAATAAGTTAGAACAAATATTAAAGTGATTTTTTTTAAACAAGAAATCACAAAATTCACTTTTTAAAAATTTCTATGAAACAAACTCAAAAACTGTAAAAGCAAAAAAAGCACATTTGATTGCCTAATAACGACCATTTTAAAATGCTGCATGACAATCCACCCTAAGTACAATCCTAAGACAAATGACAAGCTTGGAAAAATTTTTGCAATTCATGTCATAAAGGTCCAGTTTCCTAATAAGAAAAGACTAATAACAAACTAGAAAAATAGACAAAGGCTATAAAGAGAAAGTTTCGAAAAGAGGAAATATGGTGGAAAACAAAAACAGTTGAAACTTTTTCCATTTTGCTTGGAAACCTTGTTCACCAGATCTGTAATTCATTACGGCGTATTTCCTAGCTTCTGTGTTACCACAGGCAACCGTTTTGCTAAACTTTCTCTGCCACCTTACCAGGGTGTCCCTCCCTCCAGCTTCCAGCAACATTTTCTCATTCCGCTCAGCCCTCGATGACAGCCTTGTAGGATCTGCCAACCTGTGGTCCCAAAACTACTGCTACAGGGTAAAGGCTTTCCTTAAGGCAATGCTCTGTTGCCAGGAACCAAATTCCCTTCCCAGGTACTCCTGCTGTGAAAATAAAAAATGAACCCAAACTTGGAGACATAAAACAATAACAGCAACGCTTTTTAATATCATGGGTCAGTAATTCCCTTACGATGAGCAGAGAGAGCTTTTCTGTTCTAGCATGTCTATGGCCTCATCTGGGAAGACTGCAATATTTGGAGGTGACTCGCTCCCTGGGGGCTGAAATTGTGTGGAGGTTTTTTTTTCTTACACGTCTGGCATCCAGGCTCAGCTAGTACATGTCAACCAGAGCACCTGCATGTCGTCTCCCCACACGGCTATGTCCAAGGAGGAAGCATGCTGGATGGGACATCCCTAGAATGAACATTTCAAGAGTATTTGGAGCCTTTGCACAATCTGCATGGCTTTCTGTGACCCAAGTTCAGAGGTTGCAAAATACTCTGCTATTACTCTGTTGGTCAAAGCAACCATGAACCTATCCAGATCTATGGGAAGAGGGCACAGACCCCACCTCTCAAACAGAGGATCATGACAGAATCTGAAGCCATTATTTAAACCTTTGTAAATATTGCAAAGCAGAGGACAAGAAACAAGCTAAATGTTCATCAACAGAAAGTGGTTAAACAAATTATGATACAATGGAGATATAGAACTGTCACCAAGGTATGCAGCCCATTTTCATTATTCACAGCAGTTATGTTCTATCAAGTTACAGCAAACCTAGAATTGGTGAATGCAAAACCATCTTAGGGGAAGTACAGGATTAGTCCTGTAAGCTTCTGGTTTCAACATTTTTATCAACTGATCAATACATAGCCTTGTTTTATGTGTGTTTCTGTTTAAATACACCCTGTGTAATAGATGTTGTTGATCCATGAACACTGAAAGTCACAGCCAGTAGCTCTGCAACTCACAACTGAATGACACGTCCCTAACATATGGATTTTCTCCATGCGACACATCACGATCTTCTTGTACCTAGGACACTAGCGCCAGGCACACTGACACTGTGCTTGGGGTCATTTTAAATAGGGAAACCAACAGCAAAAAGCACAAACGTGACAACCAGGGCACTTAAATAGACTTCAAAAAGAACATTTGTTTTCAGCATGAACTGAAACAAAAGGCAGAGTGCCGCCTTCCGCAGCTGGGAATGTATATGTCAGGCAACTCAAACTTTTCACCACTCTGAGCATGTCCCCAAGTGACTGCAAAAGTGCCATGAGTATTCATTTGGAGATAACAAATGAATGTCAGTCGTAAGCAAACTTGGGAGTACGGAATCTGCAAACAGTGAGGATCCAGTCAAATGAACAAGACGAGTTATGGAGTAGTCTGTGCATTAAACTGTAAAAAAAGGTGGAAATATATGCCTGTGTATATAGACATGTGTGTTCCTATCTATATCCACTTATATACGTATGCAAAGTATACACACAGTCACCTATTTGGTTGTCTGTATATTTAAAGTATCATAAAGTACCATGCTAGTTGTTGAATTGTTGAGTGACTACTTGCAGAGTTGGGTAAACACTTTCTTTTTTTTCCTCTTTAAATTTTTATTTAAAATTGTGGGGTACAATTCAGTGCTACATATAAAAATATTCACCGTGCAGGTACGCTTCCCACCTTCCCCAGGCAGATATGGACTACTGTCAATCCCACCTCCCCATTCCCCCACCCCCCTCCTCACAGTTTCCTGCCCCTTTCAATCCTTTTCTTTTTCTTTTTTTTTTGAGTTGGAGTCTCACTCTGTCACCCAGACTGGAGTGCAGTGGCCGCTCCTGGCCACCACAGTCTCGACCCGCTGGGCTCCGGCGATCCTTCCGCCTCAGCCTTCCAAGTAGCTGGAACTACAGGCATGTACTACCACGCCTGGCTAATTTTTTTTGATTTATTGTAGAGATGAGATCTCACCAAGTTGCCCAGGCAGGTCTCGAACCCGCAGGCTCTGGCAAATCCACTCACCTCAGCCTCCCAAAGAGCGGGATTACAGACTGAGCCACCGAGCCCGGCTTCCAATCCTTTTCTTAAAGTAATATGGTAGTTGTTCAGGTCCACTTTCTTTCAAACCATAAAATGGCAATGCAAAAATACAATATGATTTCATTTAATTAAAGTTAACTTCTATTCAAACACTATTCCTTCAGATAGTAGAAAACATACCCTAGTCACTTTAGGGCAGTGGTCCCCACGCTTTTTGGCATCAGGAACCTGTTCTGTGGAAGACAATTTCTCCACGGACGGGGGGTGAGGATACGCAGTCCCACCTCACTGCTAATGTTAATCGGTATTTGCAGTTGTTCCCCCAGTGTTGGCATCACTGCCTCGGTTTCCCCTCCAGTCAGCAGGCATTAGATTCTCACAAGGAGTGCGCAACCTGGATCCCTTCCATGCGCGGTTCACAATAGGGTTCGCGCTCCTATGGGAATCTAATGCTGTCGCTGATCTGACAGGAGGCAAAGCTCCACTTGCCTGCCACTCACTTCCTGCTGTGTGGGCCCAGTTTCTAACAGGCTGCAGACCTGGACCAGTCCATGGCCTAGGGGATGGGGAGCCCTGCTTCAGGGTGTCTGTAATTGTTTCAGGCTTTGTTTCAGTTTTCTATTGCTATGTCACACATCAACCCAAAACCTAAATTCCTAAAAACATTCATTTCTCATCTCTCCTGGTTTTTGTGTTTCATGAATTTTGGAGAAGCCTGGCTCCAGGCCTCCCATGGGAACATACAGTGACTGTAACAGCAGAAGTTGGGCAGGGGCTGCAGGAGCTAGACCCGGCATCTCTGACTTCTGTAGTCTCATGGCCTCCCCATGTGCCATAGTGGTACCTCCCGGAAGCATGGTGGCTTGGGGGCAATCAGATTGCCTTGCATGGCGCTGAAGGCATCAAGATCAAGTAGTCCAGTGAGCAAGGAAAAAGTTGCATAATCTTTCATGAATCATGACCTAGTTTTGGATGCCATGCAAGGTCACGATGGCTGCATTCTGCTAGTCACAAGCAAATCAAAGCTCACCCAGGTTCATTGGGAGATAATGCAGATTCTCTCTCTCGGGGAGTAGCGAGGTCCTATAAAATTGTGTATCAGTGTCTCTGTGGCTTGCTTCTATGTTCCACCAGATCTCTGAGCTTACAGACCTCTTTGCTACCATCTCTGCCCTGCCTCCTCCAAAGCAAACCCTGGCTGACCTTCCTTCTATTCAAGGGCCATGGCAGGCACAATGGGGCTGCCCCAGAACTTTCTGTCCTGGCAGCTGTTCAGCCTTCTCCATTTTTCTGTTCCCACACTTTGAAGATGCAAAAAAACTCCTCCCAGATTGGAAAGAGTACATGCATCCCCTCTACTCTCAGATCCATATCTTTCTGGAATATTCCATTCTTGTTGGCCACTCTCCCCTAAATCTTCTTATTCACCTAGTAGGGGAGGCAGACTACAGAAATCTCATGAGCTAAACTTCTGCTCTGTTTCCAACAGTCTTCTCCATAAATTCAGAGTGGGTTTATTTCCTCTGCAGTGACATGCAGGAACACTGACTTTGCAATCCTTCTCCCAGGCAGGCCTCTTCATTTTATATCTAGATCTTTGCTCTTTAAAACTTAAAATGTAATCATTTGATTTGGTGTTCCAGTTTCCCTTGGGCCTAGGGGCTTTGGGGGTGAGGGTGGGACTGGTTAAAAGTAACATTCAGGGACTGACTGAGGAAGAAAAAGGGAACATGTTGGTAAATTCTTCACAACGGCACCAGAAGACATGGGTAACCTTGTTTACTCTTTGCTACATAGTTCCCATCCCTACTTTACAGATGAGAAAATGGATCCAGAAAGAGGTGGAGCGGCCTGCCGGTGGTCACAGGCAGTGGAGTATCTGGGGCCAGAAGTTCATGATGTTCGTCGTGCCTGAGTCCAAAATCTGTGACTTTCCACTTGGTGCCATTCAAACATTTCTCGACTAGATGGAGAGTGTTCATGGTTAACTTGGCCTCATCCTACATCCCAATCCTCAAGTTACAACACAGACTCTGACCCATAGACAGAATATTTGAAATCAGAACTGTCATATAAAATCTGGGGCATTTAGGTACCCTACTGATCTTTGTCAATACTAACACAATAGCAGGTCTTTAAGCATCCATGTTGAGTGCTATTAAATGTGCGTTTTCTTCCCTTTCTGTTTATTTTTAACCATGCTGTAATTCTTCTATTGTTTGGAATAGCTGCTGTTAGCAGGAACCGGCCCCATCCTGGGTAAAGCATCGATACTAGTGCAGTGGTAGGCCATTAAGTACCCATAATACACATCTTAGATGTGTGTATTCCCCTGACTTAATCTGTTTTATTTAACTACTCTCTGCTCTACATGCTACCAATGATTTTTTTCTGTACTACCTCTAGTTTCCCAAGGGTCCTGGCAAAATTGTGTGCAAACAAAAAAGATCCAATAAATAAGTAAAGAATGGACAAATTAATTAATTCATCAGATTTCTAAACCAAGATGCCTCAGGATAAATGCAATGTATTCCAAGGAAAGAATCCTTATGAGAAGGAGAATCATCTCAATGTGATCCAAAAATATTCTCTCTCTCTCTCTCTCTCTCTCTCTCACACACACACACACACACACACACACACACACACACACACACACACACACATGCATCTTATACAAACACACGGTATGGTGTGTGTGTGTGTGTGTGTACATGTCCTTATGCCATGATTGGGTCTTTGCTTTGTAGAGCCTTGAGAGTCAACACAACATAGTGGTTCACAAAAAGAGTCTGAGTTAACAGAAGAAAGTTACTGACCATTGACTCTCCAGAAGATCACCAGAATAACCTGTTGGCCAAGCAAAGGTAAGTTTATCACCTACTGCGGTTAGGTATAGTCCCATCTCAACAGTCATACTGGTGTCTCAGTAGAGAGGGTCAAGAGTTGGCACGTATGGAGTTTTGAGGTCTAGTCATGTACAGTTTCCTATGCCTGCTATAATGAATTAACACAAATTTCAGTTTACTTAAAACAACAGAAGTTTCTTCTCTCACAGTTCTGGAGGCCAGAAGTTCAACATCAAAATGCTGGTGAGATCATGCTCCTTCTAAAGGAGGATGCGTTCTTTGGGGCATCCAGAGTAGAGGACAGTTGGTACCATGGGGATGACTAATGAGACACTGGTGGTTCCTCTAACAACTACTACCAAATAATTCCTTGAACACTGCTTCAGGGGGTATTTGGTGTCTGTGATGCAGGCCGAGATGTCCAGTAGAACACTTGCTTAATATGGTGCAACATGTTCTCTCCAACATTTATTTCACCTCGAATTTCTTTTCTTTTTTCTTCTTGTGAGATATACAATGACCTCAGAACAGTTAGAAAACAACTTAACTAGAGCAAGAAGAAAAGAGACCCAAGCCCCAAACCCTGGGGAACACCAACATCTAAGGGTCGAACTGAAAAGGAAGAACCAGTAGAGTCATGAGACGAAGGAGCTACAGAAATAGTGAAGCAACAACTGGAAGACGACATTGAGAAGCCAACAGACAAGGGAGCTTTAGGGTTGCCAAAAATCACCACAGAGCAGGTCCTATTTGCTCAACCAACAGTGGTCACTGCTCTATTGAGCTGGTAATTCACGCTTCTGCGGGGGTTTTGGAAGCTGCCCTCCTCTTGTTAGGAAAACAAGAATCCCCTGTCTGCTCCTACGAGTCTGAGCTTCTCTGTCTTCCCGCCCCCAGCTCTGTCCTCCCTACCTGTCCACAGGAGGTCTCCTTGTCTGTGTCCTCTCAGATGTTCAAGATCCAGCTCAAGGTGTCCTGTCTTCAGACGATCACTTCCTCGTCAGTGAAGGGGTTTCTTTTTAGACATGCAGGATGACATGAGCACTGTGCACTTGGCTTTCTCTTGAGACATGGACCATGGTGTCGCGCTGATGGCTGCTGGGTGGCGGGGGCAAAACCGCAGAATTGGCGACATCACGTGCCCCAGTGTCCGAAGCTGGAGTGACTCTACTTAGTCACAAAGACTGTGCTTAAGGGTGAGGTCACTATCTGCTCCTGAATCACAGCCACATGTTTTATGTCTCCCTAAAGCAGTAGGAAAAGAGAAAAATAAAGCAGTATCTGTCTGGCCACTCACCGGTGTTGCTGAGAAATATAAAATAATCCCAGTACCCCGAAGCACTATTTATGGTACAGTCCTTGTGAGATTCTTTAAGGGAAGGCCGAGATCCGGGCAGAGTCAGCAGCTTGGGCTCTGGCAAGTCTCAGAGAGTTCAGATTCCCCCACAACGTCATTTATCCTCGCTTGTTACTTTGCGCGGCGATGGCACGCGGTGGCCCTGGGCGGGTCCTCATTGGATTGTCCTGACAGCGGTACTGCATCATTTTTCCAAGTCACTCATTCTTTCTAGAAATGCAGTTCTTCTTCTCGCAGGTAGAAGTTCCAGGCAGAACAGTCGCAGCGTCTCTTGGATTCTGTACCTTGGGATGTCCTCATCAGTGACCGATTCGCTTCACCTCCTCGTCTGAAGCAACTAGAAGTTTCCATTTAGGTTCACATGGCCTGAGGTTGCCGATTTTTCCTCAATGATTAATTTACCACTCTGTGACTGTTCACAATAATGATTGTCCCTTTGGAAGCCACCAAAAGGACAATGTTGTGAATTCCACACGTCGGATTTGGTCAAGATTTGAAGAACAATAATCTTGGCAGTCAGGGATGCTGGGATCCCTGCTTCTGAATGGAACAGCTTACTCCTGAGCCATCTGTCTCCCATTACGGCATAACAGAACAATGTAAAATATGGTTTTTTAAATACCAATTATATCTCCTTTCCCTTTTTCCCAAAGCCCAATTAAAATGATGATTAAGGAAAAATTTAAAGTATAAACTTACACTCAGGCACAGAATATGAAAGTGACCATGTAAGACTGAATAGTGAGACTGGACAATGTTTTTGGAGGGGTTTTTTCATTTGTTCCTTGGGGGCTTTTTGTTTTGTTTTTGTAGAGACGGAGTCTCGCTATGCTGCCCAGGCTGGTCTCAAACTCCTGGCCTCAAGCAATCCTCCTGCCTTGGTCTCCCAAAGTGCTGGGATTACAGGCATGAGCCACCATGCCAGACTCTGAATAAGATGGGAGGTAGAAAGTGAGGGGGTGACAGAGAGGTGATCACTCTCGCTGACTGGAGGAGAAAGTCGGACTTTGGAGAACTTTGGGAGAAAGATGCAGAGAAGAATGGAAACAGCTCATTCCCACAGAATCCAGAAGAAATGGGACTTTGAGTTCCCAAATATGGCACAGATAAGAGCGCTATAGGAACTGAAATCAAGAGGCTTAATTAAACATCTGTGATGGGACCATAGACCATCTGCCCTTTCCCTGATCTCGCCATGCAGTCCTGGCAGCCAGGCATCAAACGCCAAGCAAGAGACAGGAAGTTGATTCAATGGAGTGATGCAGCCACCAGAAAAGGGTCCTCATAGGCTAGCGTAGTGGAATCTCTCAGCAGGAAATGTTGACTTCCCACCCAATTTTCTGACTTGTTCAGCATTTCTTTAATGAGCATCTATTATGTTTCAAGCAAGTTCTAAGCTATCAAGCTCCCACAGGAAAGGGCTGATTCCTGTCCCCATGCATTCCAATGGAGGGAGCCACCTACTCATTCACTCAACAAATATTTGTTGAGCACATACTGCATGTGGGCAGAATTTCAGACACTGAGGATACAGCAGAAAACAAGGCCAAGGGCCTCCTCTCCAGCATATTCTGGCAGAATCTCTAGTGGAGAGAGGTGATAAACAAATAGAACATTGGTACAATTGCCTCTTGCTAGCTCATTTTTGTTTCACACGTTTTAGCTTGTTTTGCTCAATTTTTGCTAAGGAATAAGGTTTCTCTTGTAATACTCCAAACAGCTTTTTAGTGTACCAGTTTACCAGTATAGGCTGGTAATTTCTAATATCATGATATAAACAGATAAGAAACACAGAATCAACTTAGGAGATCATAGGAGTTTTCCAAAGAGAGAACTGAGAACATAAGAAAAGGAAAACATGGTTAAAGAAGCAATCTGTGAGCATTTCTAGCAATTGACAAAGACCAAAACTCACTCACCATAATGGGTTCTCATGCCAGAAACCTAAGCATCAAGAGAAGACCCTAAAAGTTTCTAGAAGGAAAGCAAAACAAAGAAAAACAATTCACCTACAAGAACTGAGAATTATCATGGCTTTTTACCTTCCAACAACACTGGAGGTTAGAAGACAATGGGGGATCTTGGAAAATGTCTAAGGGAATGTGATTTTCCATTCAGAATTATTTATTAAGGCAAACTATTAATTGAGTGGAAGGAAAAATTTTTTTAAATCCTAAGAGGACCACAGAGAAAATGAGTTCCCAGCCATGACAGGGCAGGAAAGACACAATGCAATATTAATCCTTCCCTATAAACCTTTAGCCAGAAATCTTTCCTAAGGAGTAAGCAGAACCAGCTATGGAAAACAAGAAATGAATGGCTTATTCTCTTATCTCCCTTAGTCAATCATCTGAGGCCTCTCTCTCTCTCTCTCTTTGCAGTTTGATGTGATAGCTTACCAGTTTCACAGTGCATTCTTTCCTGATAAGATACCGCCACCGACCACGGAGTGGCTCTGGCCAGTCTGCACAATGAGGGTTTTTGTGTCTTCACTGACATCAGAGAGCCCAAAACTCCACCCTCAGATCATACCACCACCACCATTTTTTGAACATGCATCCCATGAAGAAGCATGAAGCTCAGTTGTGCATGGACACGTTCTCCTTTCATAAATGTGCATGACTCCTCCTACAGCTTATAGTATATAGTATATTTATAGTATGTATACTTAGCCAACTCATTCAACATCAATTCTGTCTTGAGGAAGTTCTCTAGCAAAACAAGGGATCGCACTGGGAGAGAGAAAGGCATGGTTTATCAGACTGACCACACATGGTTCAAAGAAAGGGACGGTACTGGAGGGATGACTTGAGTCTGCTGTCTGCTAAGAGACAAACAGACAAGGGAAGCGGAGACACCAGAGTCTAGCGACAACTTTTGCCCTAAGGGATGAAGGAACCACGGGATTCTCTGGGCGCCATGGAGTTGAGGGTGGAAGGACAGTGGGTGGAACGGTCACTGTGGAAAGAATGTGCAAGCAGAGTCTGTGAGGTGGCTCTGCAATGAACACCAAACATTGTGAATCCTGTTTAGTGACTTAAAGGATCGGAGACTGGGGAAGCATGAGGGTGTGGGTATGACAGCAATGTCTTCATCCAAGCAGAGAATTAATTGAGGCTTCAAATTTAAAAATAAGCCGGGCTCGGTGCCTCAGCCTGTAATCCCATGCCTTTGGGAGGCTGAGGTGAGTGGATTGCCTGAGCCCGTGGGTCGAGACCCACCTGGGCAACCTGGCGAGACCTCATCTCTACAATAAATCAAAAAATCAGCCGGGTGTGGTAGCGCATGCCTGTAATTCCCGCTACTTGGAAGGCTGAGGCGGAAGAATCGCCGGAGCCCAGCAGGTCAAGGCTGCGGTGGCCGGGAGAAGCCACTGCACTCCAGTCTGGGCTACAGAGTGAGACTCCAACTCAAAAAATAAAATAAAAAAAATAAAAGCATAGCTGAATCAGCACGCTATTTAGTTTTGAAAGAGATTTACCTGGAAAAAAATACTGCCGAAAGTTTAAAGTGGTTCTGGGTGTATGATACAAAAGAGATAGCTAGGTCTCTAACAGGCATTTGTACACTCTTGCTCATAGCATTATTCTCAATAGCCGAGAGGTGGAAGCAACCCAAGTGTCCATCACAGATAAAGGGATAAGCAAATTGGGTCTATCCCTACCTTGAAGTGCTGTTCAACCTCTAACAAAGAAGGAAATTCTGACACATGCTCAAACATGGATGAACTTTGAAATTATTGTGCTGTGGAGTAAACCGGACATGAAAAGACAAATACTACATGCTCCCACTTGTATGCAGTATCTACCACCAAATTCATAGAGACAGAAAGTAGAATGGCGGTTGCCAGGGTTGGGGGAGATGGTTGGGGAGTTACTGTTTAATGGGAGCAGAGTTTCTGTTTGAGAAGATGAAACAGTTCGGGAAGTGGATGGTGGTGATGGTTGCACAACATTGTGAATGTACTTAATGCCACAGTACTGTACACTTAAAAATTGTTAAAATCATAAATCTTATGTGATATATTTTTTTTTTGTTAAAAGTGGTTATCTATGAGGAGTAGGAATTCAGAATAGGGAGGATTGATTTTCATTATAAACCTGTGATACTATTTGATCTTTAAACTATGAGAACATAAATGCTTTGATAAATATTTTTAAATCAAAAATAAAGCAGAGCGTTGCCTTTTAGTGGGAGGAAAAGGAGATCAGTAGAAGAATATAAACTGTCACGCCTATGCACATCCTTCCTCTTGTCAGAATAAGAAATAAAACATTTTTTTTCTTCCCTGATAGAACTGGCAGAAAGGTAGAGGCAGTTTGGAATGGCTGAGATGTTACACTGGGAGATCCTTTCTTATGAAAAGAAAGTGCTTTCAGTTCACATTTTTCAAAGCATGTTCGTAAGGTGTCACCTTATTTGATATCATCCTTTTGGATTATGAGCTGGAAGTGATTTTTTTTCTCTTCATCTTAAAAATAAGGGAGCTGAAACTCCGAGAAATTAATTGTAGGTACCTAGAATAGAAGACTTCTGAGTACTTGGTAAAACCACACTATGCTTAACATTTCACAAGATCATACATTTGCCAAATATGACCGGTTAACTTAAGTATAGTTGGCTCCAAATTTGACAATTAGCAAAGTTATTGTGTGCTGTATCTATTCACCTGTCATCTATGTGTCAATCTATCATCTATTCATCCATCTATCCATCTTCTACTTACCTATTATCTATCACCTATCATTTGGTTATTTATCATCTGTCTACCATGAACCTATTTATCATCTATCTATCTACCTATCACCTATCATTTATGAGGAGGACCCCCCAAAAATGAAATTTATTTATAAAAAAACTATATATTTATTCTGACACGTCTAAACTTCAGTCACCTTTAAAGTACTGTTTGATACCATACACCTAGCAAGATGTTTTTCCCACCATTCAAAACGGTTTTTGAATTCGTCGATTTTGATGCCTTCTGCTGTTTTTTGTTTGTTTGTTTCAACTCTTCCACATCAGCAAAGCATTTCCCATTGAGGACGGTTTTCATCCTGGGAAACAATAAATAAATAATCAAAGAAATGAATAAAAAGTCACTCCGGGAGAGATTGCGTGAATAGGGAGAGTGGGACACAGGGGTCATGCCTATTTTTGGTCAGAATCTGCTGAACATTCAGTGCAGTGTGGGCAGATGCACTCGTAAGCCACCCAGTATAAAATGGGCAAATGTGTTGAAAGACTCTCCAAAAAAAAAAAATTCACTGAAGCCAAATGCAGCCTCTCACGACAACACTAGTTGGTACACTGATGCTGATGGTTTCCCAGAACACTTAACCTAGTGGAGGCAGCCTGTACCACAAGGGTCCTGCCCTCCAAAAAATAATTCCAGTTTTTTGGGAGTCCCTTCCATATGTGCTTATTATCTACTTGTCTACCTACCTATTATGTATCTACTTATTTTCTATTTGTCTGCCTATCTATCTATCTATATATCTATCTATTATCTATCTATCTATCTCCATTAGGGTGATCAAAGCTTGATTTGCCTGTAGAGTCTGTTAGAATAATCTGGACACTCTTGCTATTGTTGCATGGATATTTATTGCATGGTGCAAATCTACAACTCGTTACGTATTTTATAGTTTACACCTATTGTCCCAACTGAGCAACTTTCTTAGAGTTTTCATCTCTAACAACACAGTGTCATAGATGGAATAAGCCCAGATAGACAAGCACTGTGTGTCCTGAAAACTTCTAGCATCATCTTGTCTAGTCATGTGTGAGACACACGTGCAGTTCTCACTCTCACATATGGTGAAATCTAAAAGCTGACTGGTGTTTCCCAATCATTTCCAACATAAACTGATACTTTCCTTTCAAGGAGCACATGTAAAATAAAGCTGGCTGGCTGATAAAAAAAAATGGAGTGAACTTGGACCGAAGAGGCTAGACACAGCTAACCTCATCCAGTCCCTGTGCAGTGGTGGCGGTGTTCAACATAGCTGTCCCTACCAGTCCCTTTGGGGTGGCCGGTCGGACATGGCCTGGGTTTCACCCTCCAAAGGCATGAAGCCACCAGACCACCAACTGGTTGGGTCAAAGAGAAACACAGGAAGATGTGCAAAGAAGCATGTGAAGTTTATGTGGAAAATGCTCTGTTGTAGAGTCTGTTAGAATAATCTGGACATTCTTGTTATGGTCGCACAGATATTTCATAGTGTGAATCTACAACTTGCTATGTATTTTATAGTTTAGCAATGCCTTTTTATTTTGCAACAACCCCTTAACGTAGTAATAAACTGAAAAAAGAAAGGCAAAAGTGCATGTCTAATAAAAATTAAGTACTGAGTGTCCGTTTTGCAAGAAAGTTAATGATGACTACATAATTGACACCAAATGCTTGTCAACATACCATGGGGGCCAGTGTGAAAGCACTCCTCACATGAAAACCAGAAAAAGGAAACCCTTCAGTATCTACTTCCAGAGTTGTCATTTTAAAGAGATTGTGCTCATAGATGACAACTTAACATGAGCACCTGTGGAAGTTACTTATCATAGTACTTGGGTAAGCATGACTTTTCACTTAGATCAAATGACTTTTCTTCTAAATTAGTGTTGTTCATTTTCACTCCCAAGTTTCCCCACACATGTACAAAAAATGAAGCAAAAGCCCCACGTTGTTATGTGTTCACTTTGTTGGCAGAAGAACTTCACAGTTGAATGATGCCAGTTTTGTATCAAGGTCATGAGATGTTTCAAATAGAAAATCAGATAATTCCAATTATAGTTTGTTTTTTTCATCCAATTCATTTTATCAAAGTAAAGCCCTTGAAGATTCATCCTGTTGAAGGTGAGTCATCTAACATTATTATGAAAAATACTATTGAAAATTCAGTTAAATTCAACATTAAAGATAAAATAATTTTTTGGCTGTGATAATAACAAATTTTGATGGAGCACAATGTCAAGGTAAAAGCATTATTCTTACTAAATCATAAAATCTATGGAGCAAAAAAATGTACTTGGAACTGGTTGTGCTGCACACATAATTATTGCCAAATATGCAGCATTATTTTATCAATAGAAACAGAAGCTGTGCCTGCCACAAGTTATGAATATTTTATTTAAGACTAACTAAACTCCAGAATTATTTAAATGATGTTGAGGGTAAATTTTTTAAATGAATACTTTCTCTCTTTGCTTCCCATCAATATATTTTAGAAATGTTTGTGGCTTTGAAAACTTTTAAATAGAACACTACTTAAGTAAGTATCCTACAACGATAGTGACTTTTTTTTTTGTAAATTAGTCTTCCAAATTTTGGATGCATTATTTTTTTCATATCAGTTGGAAATTTTTAATTAAAGTAATCATGGAAAACCAAAAAGCCTTCAACACTTGAAGATCTTAGCAAAATGCAATTATTGAAAATAAAGTCTGCAATCAGGAAGGTATTGAAATTTGTCCCCACAAAAGCAAGCTTGGAAGTAAACAACTTAATTGATGTGAGCTCAAACCATGTACAAGATTTAATTTTAAACTTCTAAAATTGCATTTAAGAATATCTAGACGTGTGGGAAAAATCTTTTGATGCAGCTCTTTGATAAATTGATACTTAGTATCTACAATTTCCCAGCATCTCTGATTAGCAAAACACTCAAAAGAATCATAAATAAAGGAAAATTATTCCACAAATTTTGATTTATAAGAATATTTGTCAACAGAAGGTATTCTGAATGGAAGCAAAAAGACAGGAGCTATAAAAATTTGGACTGAAATATTTACTCATTCTAACACAAAATAATAAATTGATAATAACCTCCATTTATTGGAATTACTCTGAGTTTACAGATACCTCAGCATCTGTAGAGAGAAGTGTTTTTACAATTTAAAATATTATGATTGACGGAGAAGAATCAATTGAAGGTGTCAACATTTTCAAATTCATTAGCCATAAAAGCCACTTTGAAGAAGATTGCAGGCAATTTTATGAAAAATAGCACAGAACAGTATTGAAAAACTTTATTTTTCAGAAAGATACCAGTGATAGGATATTGGAAGTAGATATGGCTAAGAAACTGAGAGAAATATGTAAATAGCTACCAAGAATAATTATTCTTATGTTTAGCATATAGTGCCAGATCATTAATAAAAGAATTTTAAGTTATTATTCCTTTAAGGCATATAGTATTCAGTCGTTTTCTAACATTCAAAAAATTTTTGAAAAGAGTGCTGCTATAGGCCCATTAATATAAGGAAATCAATTTGTCAGCCAATATAAATATTTTTTAAATTATTTATATTGTAACATCCCTCTTCAATCTCAAATTTTTTCATGTATGAACAAAAAGAAATTAAATAGTTACCCCATGTATAACCCTTCTTATTCCAGAAGAGAATTAAGGCAAAATAAAAATACATGAAACCTTCCAGCTTTTAACCTCACTAAGTCAGATTGTTGAGGATTAAAATCCTTTTTCAGGATTTGTCCTGCTTTTAAAGGGAGCAGTTTCGAGCCAGAATCATTTCATCATTTGCTGTAAGCAAAATTAGAGTTATTGAATATTTTTTATTTTACTTCATATTTATTCTAGTTCATCTGGCGCTTCCTAACTACCAAGAAGTAAATTACAAATAGAGTATTGAAAATGCCTGCCTTCAGGTACTCAGTAGGCTGTCTGTATACATTTTTTTTTTTTTGAGTTGGAGTCTCACTCTTGTTGCCTAGGCTGGAGTGCAGCGGCATGCCCACAGCCACTGCAGCTTCAACCTGCTGGGCTCTAGCGATCCTTCCACCTCAGCCTCCCAAATAGCTGGAACTACAGACACACACCACCACGTCCAGCTAGTTTTTTTGAGTATGATTTATTGTAGAGATGAGGTCTCACCAAGTTGTCCAGGCTGGTCTTGAACCCCTCCAGGCTCAAGCAATCCTTTCGCCTCAACCTCCCAGAGTGCTGGGATTACTAGACTGAGCCACCGCGCCCAGCCTGTATATATTTTTAATTTGAAAATCAACCATCTAACAGTTATTGGATATCCCTTCCCAATCTGTGGTGTAGTACAGCCTTTTCAAATATGGCCATGAGGGGAGACAAAGCATATAACAAGGTCCTTTATCAAAAGATAAGGTGTGCTTTTGTGAAATCATGTGTTTTTGTTTAAAAAAAAAAACTCCAGTTTTTTCAAAGATATCTAAAAATCTGTGAATGGAAATGAGACTTTCTTTCCCCTGTTTGCTGGCTTTCAGGTATGCGATCAAGACAGCAGGGCCTGCAGAGATTTAACAGATGCATTTTCCGAGGAAAGCTTTTCTTCAGTTGGTTACAGGGTGGAGTGAGAGAGTTAAACAAGCTGTCAGGGAGCAACGATGGCAGGATGGGAGTCAGTCCATGAGATTCATAGACATGGAGACCATATCCCAGAGATCGGAGACTTTTTCTTCTTATAAGGTACAGAGAATAGGGCACAGGGGAGTCAGCAGAGAGGAATGAGTGAATTAGAGGTGATGAATGCTTCTCGCTATTCATGGAGACATGGCAAGATTTGGGGGCATTTAACCAAGGATTGCTGGAATGTGCCCAAAGAAAGTTTCTTGCAAGTCAGGCCTTAGCCTGGGTTTTCACAAAAAGCAACCCTGAGAAAAAAATTCGAGCCCAGGTTATTTATTTGGAGGTGATCTGAGGAGGCAAAGAGAGTTAGATGGGAAGGGAAGGCAACCAGTCAAGAGTACATTGCTAGTAGGCTGTCACTCTCACTGGACAGTTCTCAGAGAACACCAAGAATAGTTCTTGGAGGGAAGGTAGAGCTTGGGTTATTTATCCACCAACTTCCCCAGACGCTGTTTGAAGACTGCTCTGGGGTGCTGGGAAAGCGTTAGTTAGGCTCCTGTGACCAGAGAAAACCCCACAATCAAAAAGGTGACAGCATTAGCAATCGGAACCTTTAGGGTCTGCACCCACAGGATCCACTGGTGGTGTTCCAGGGTGTGGCTGTACCCAGGGGCATTTGCCCAGGCTCCTGGTGATAGAGAGCTTGTTATTGCCATCACTTTGCTGTTTGCATACGATGCTGCTATAAATGTTCTCAAACAAGGCTTTCTGAATGTGTGTACATGGTTTTCTCTAGGACCTATACCTGGGACTGCAATTGCTTCTTGGTGGAACGTGGATGGCATCGGTGGTACCAGACGGACTCCCAAGGTCATTGCATGTATTTTTGCCATCTCAGGCAGAATATGAATATTTATTTATTTATTTTTAGGCAGGGTCTCACTCTGTCACCCAGGCTGGAGAGTGTGTGTAGTGACTTGATCACGGCTCACTGCAGCCTTGACCTCCTGGGCTCAGGTGATCCTTCCACCTCAGCCTCTCAAGTAGCTGGGACTATAGGTGCACACTACTACACTCAGCTAATTTTTTTTCTTTTTTTTTTGGTAGAGACCAGGTCTTGCTATGCTGCCCAGTCTCATCTCGAACTACTGGTTTCAAGTAATTCTCCCACTTTGGACTGCTGGGATTACAGGCGGGAGCCACTGTGCCCAGCCTGAACTATTTCTATTGATTCATGTTCTCACCAATATTTCCTGGAGTCAGCTTAAGTGCTGCCAGTCTGTAAGTGGTGGCTTTAATTTGCTTTTCCATTATTATTAATGAGGTTGGTCATCTTTTAATGTGTGTATTGCCTATTAGATGCCTTTGGGGGGAAAAAAGTCTGGTGTTGAATGCTTTCTTCCATAGGCCCATAGGTGTGGCTTAGGAAGGGGTGTGGGGGGGGAATAGGTGTGGGTGTGTTTGGATTCTTTCTCCATTTTGAGGATTTTTGTCAAGCATAACTCTTCGAGTTACCTTGGGAAGGTATTTGTAACAGTTAATAAAGAGTGCTTTTTTTTTAACGGAGATCCCAGTAATGATTTGAGCCACTATAATAAAGTATGAATAAATCATCCTGAGAAAAATAAAATCATATTCTGCAATACCTTCATCTTAATCCCTTCACATTTATCGATCTTTCCTTGTATTATTAGCCTACATTTGTATCCACTGAATCACACAAATACTAGGGAATCTATAAACAGTACAAGTTCTATGGGGTTCCATTAGATCCTGGAGTAGCTATTTATACTTTGATCACAATTCAAGATTATCTAGTTATATTTCGCTAATATTTCATTTTTCTCCTATCTCTTCTTTGACTATAAGCCCACCAGGAAGAGCTTCACCATCTTCTGCCATAAATAAATCCTTTCTTGGCTTCTTAATTAGATTCAAGAGCAAGAGAAGTTGCTGAGCAGGAGAGAAACTCTATAAAGATAAAGACACTCTTTATCTGTCATCTTAGCTCTGAGCCGAACTTCAAGTCAGTGGCAGAGATGTCACAGAAGTTTATTTTTTTGTTTGGTTTTTAATGATTTAGTTATAGACTTTCCTCCCCCCTTCCTTCCTTCCTTTCTTTCTTTCTTTCTTTCTTTCTTTTTCTTTCTTAGTTATAGACCTTCCTCCCCCCTTCCTTTCTTTCTTTCTTTTCTTTCTTTCTTTCTTCCTTTTCTTTCTTCCTTCCTTCCTTCCTTCCTTCCTTCCTTCCTTCCTTCCTTCCTTCCTTCCTTTCTTTCTTTCTTTCTTTCTTTCTTCCTTCTTTTGCTCAGACTGGAATGCAGTGGTACAATCATAGCTTACTGCAGCCTCAAACTCCCAGACTCAAGGATCCTCCTATCTCAGTCTTACAAACAGTAAATAGTAAGGAACCACAATCATGCACCACCACACCTGGTTAATCCCTTTTTTGTTTTTTTGTTTGTTTGTTTTGTAGATATGGGAGTCTTGCCATGCTTTCCAAGCTAGTCTTGAACTCCTGGCCTCAAGCAATCCTCCTGCTTCAACCTCCAATGCACTGGGACCACAGGCATGAGACACTATGTCTGACCTATACAGAAGAAGTTTAAACCACAGTTGAATAAGTAATCATTGGTGAAAGGGGAGTGTGTAGTGAATGGTTGCCCAAACATTGTACATTAATAGTCTGGCCCTTACCTGCTTCTGGTTGTTAACCCAGGAATGTTCTTGGAATGCTTTGCCTGGTAAGAGTGTTTTCATTTACCTGGAGGCTTTGGGCCATGCCAGATAGTCTAACAATGAGATTTCTGGTGGGGGCTTTGGGTCACCAGATATCAGTTTGACCTCAGGAGGGGCTGGACCCTAAGTTTAGACACATGAGTGGTTAGCCATGCCTGCATATCTGATTCCCAATAAAAACTCTGGACACCAAGGCTCAGGTGAGTGTCCCTAGTAGGCAATTTTCCATACTTATTGTCACACATAGTTGCTAAGAGAAATAAGTGTTGTCTCAATGACTCCCTTGGGAAAGGACAGCCGGAAGCTTGTGCCAAGTCTATCCTGAATCCCACCCTGTGGACCTTTTCCTTTTGCTGATTTTAATCTATATTCTTTTGCTGTGATAAACTGTATCCATGAGTATAACGTTGTCTGAGCTCTTCTAACCTTTCTTGTGAACTATGGGACCTGAGGGATAGCCTAGGTGACCCCTAAACTATAGTATCATGCAGTATACATTTATATTGCATGAATGCAGGGTATGAATCTATTTAGGTCATGTCCCTTTTACCTACCCTCTTTGTTTACCACTGTAATAGTCGGTTCTAGAGGCTGAAAGTTGAAAGTCTGAGATTGGGGGACCATCATGGTCGGGTTCTAGTGAAGTCCTGCTTCCCAGTTTGAAGATGGGCTCCTCCTTGCTGTGTCTTCCCTTGGTGGAAAGACAAAGGGGGAGAGAGGGAGAGAAAGAGAGAGAGAAGTGCTCTGGTTTATCTTCTTATAAGAGCACTAATTCCACTCTGAGGGCTTCATCCTCATGATTTGATCACCTCCCAAATGCCCCACCTCCTATTACTATCTTACCAGGGGATTGAGGCCTTAACAAATGAATTTTAGGTGGACAGAACCTTCAGCCCAGAGCAACCACTAACTGTTGATATCCCTCACCCCACCCCAAATACCGGGGCCCTAACCCTGTGGGAGCCAGTCAACATTTCCCAAATTTTAGTAAAGAGATCCTGGAGACAGCATTTACTGTAAATAAACCACCCTTTGTTTCCATCAGCTAAGTCCATAGTCTATGACTCTTGGTTTCCATTTCAGAGTGATGTTTAGAGTTGACCTAGCCACAGATATAACATCCTTTACAGATGCATGTTGTCAACCTTTTCCGTGCTGAGCCTATTTAAATCCTTTAAGTAATGCCATCTTTTTGGGTAATATATTCTTATCCTGTACCTCTTACACAAGAAGCTACAACTTCAAACATTTCAACAAGCAAATGACATAAACAACATTGACTCTTCATCCTGTTGTCTTCAATGCAGGTTAGAAAGTTCATTTGAATTAAAAGAAAATTACATAGAAAGCAGAATATATTTTAAATGAGAGAAACATATCACAGAACTCTCTATGTGGTGCAATCCTAGTTTGTAAAAACTGCACACACATTTGCATAGAAATAAATATAGAGGGGAAAACCTTAAGATGTTAACAGCAGTCTCTGCCAGGGGGGATGGAGTTGTGGACAACTTTCCTTTTTTATCTTGTTGTTGAGTTTAGTGTTTGATTTTTCTGCAGAAAACATGAATTAATTGAGAAAGTGAGGAAGAAATATTGGTAAATGAATACATTATCTCTTTGGTCCTAGTTTGTTTTTCTACCTGCCCTTCTCTACAAGTTCTGAAGGAGACATTCTGCAGCTGTCATGATAGTGTATTTTTATGCTAATAAGAGCCCACCAGCTGCAATACAGTCTGGGACCAACCCCAGAGAGGAGGGAGGCATGATAGAATCGTGAAGCTCAGCCCCACAAGGATGGGTAGCTGCATCCCCATAGCCTGGCCCAGCTGTGCTCAGTTCTATTTGTTGAATCGAATGGAGAGTTCTCTTTATTTTCCTGAACTGTGGGGAGAAAGGAGGAAGCGGAGGAAGGGGAGAAGGAGGTGACGGAGAAGGAAGGAAAAGGAGGAATAATCTAAATAAATGCATCCCATTGGCATCTAAGTCATTTTGCAGGCTTTGATTTTCAGAATAAAGTTGGGAAACGTACAGACACACACACACATACACACACACACACACACACACACACACACACACACACACACACATGCAGGAAGAGTCAATTCTACAGTATTTCTGTGAATAGTCGCCTTCCTATGTCTTTCCATTTCTCGAGGTTTCCAACTCCTCTGCCACTAAATTGAATCATCCTTGAGTGTAAACCCGAGATCTGGTTGAGAAACACATTTACTGTTTGCCTAACTGAGTGGCTCAATGGAAACTGGAAGTTGTGTCAAAGTCCAAACACTGCCCCCTCTTCCGGGACGGCTGCCTTGAGAGTGACCAGAACAAAGGGTTCCAAGTTCACGTGGGAACATTGTTTCACTGACTATACGGGCCCAACGACTCACCTCAGAAAATAAAGAACTCTTAAGTTTACCTAAATCCTCAGGGTGAGGCAGAATGCACCACACAATCTCTAGCATGTAATTTTCCAAGCAGGAATTCAAGTCCCTGAAGCACAGTCTTCAAGAGACTCCGAGTGTTTCACACACTCTCCAGCTCCTGGGAGGGCCTGTCGACCGATGCTATCAGCCTGGACCCGAGTGTAAGATGAAAATTGCATTTAACATATACAACTAATATGGGACTGTCTCAAAGCAGGATTGTCAAACTTGGTCTGTGAAGGGCCAGAGAGTAAATACGTTTGGCTCTGTGAGCCTTGTGGTTTGCTGTCACTGCTCAACCCTGACTCTACAGTTCAAAGGCAGACACAGACAGCACAGCAACAAATGAGCACACTGTGTTTCAATAAAACTTTATTTGCAGAAACAAGCTGTGGGCCACGTTCTAAAGAAAATAGTAACCTCAAAGATTTGTGATGAAATATTTATTTACATTGTTTCAGAGAATATGTGTATGTGTGTGTATATATATATATTTTTGTATTTATATATACTTGGACTACATTTCATATATCTACACTTTGAATCTGTCTTATTTATAATTTATATAATATTTAATACTTTTACTATATTCATTATTTTGCTATATTAAATTAATATAAATTATAGCTTCTATCATATAATATATTAAGATAACCTACCTTATATGTAACTTTAATTTTTAAAATTTTTATATTAAATTATCTTAATTATTTTTAAAATTATTGTATGTATTTTAATTATTATATTGAATATATATATATATATTTTTTTTTTTTTTTTTTTTTTGGAGTC
>NW_007255098.1:68617-71662 GCF_000164805.1 Carlito syrichta | reverse complement strand
CGCTCCCGGCCACCACAGCCTCGACCTGCTGGGCTCTGGCGATCCTTCCGCCTCAGCCTTCCAAGTAGCCGGAATTACAGGCATGCGCTACTACACCCGGCTGATTTTTTGATTTATTGTAGAGATGAGGTCTCGCTGCCCAGGCAGGTCTCGAACCCGCGGGCTCAGGCAATCCACTCACCTCAGCCTCCCAAAGGCGCGGGATTACAGGCTGAGCCACCGAGCCCGGCTTTGAATATATTTATTAGATAATATTAATAATATAATTCACCTTAAATATGGTATGTATTCAAAATGTGCGATATATATGTGTGTGTCTATAATGAATCGATATTCAAAGCTACTTATGTGATTGATCTCTTCTTCCCCAAGTCAAGGAATTGAATACATGTGAAATGCAGAGATCATTTATTGTCCGTGTTCATACAAGGTCAGGGCTTCAGGTTCTACCAGCTTTGGCCAGTGTTCTAGATTGTCACAAAGGACAAGGACTAGAAACACTGCCATTGTCCCTTGGGCTCTGCCACGGCTTTGATCTCAATGGTTTTGTCATTCACCCTTCCTGGACACTGGAAACAACCTACGGGCTTCCCTCACCGCCATATTCAGACACTCCATCTTTTCCTGGGTTTCATACCTTCTGGGTAGGCAGGAATTACTAACAAACAAAAAAAATACATACCAAAAAGATAGCTGTACTAGATCTGAACTTTATCTTCTACCTGCTAAAAGTTGAGGCCGGGCTCGGTGGCTCAGCCTGTAATCCCAGCACTTTGGGAGGCCGAGTTGAGTGGATTGCCTGAGCCCACGGGTTCGAGACCAGCCCGGGCAAATTGGCAAGACCTCATCTCTGCAATAAATAAAAAATTAGCCGGGCATGGTAACACATGCCTCTACTTCTAGCTACTTAGAAGGCTGAGGTGGAAGGATCACTGGAGCCCAGCAGGGCAACACTAGGGTGGCCATGACTGTGTCACAGCACTCCAGCCTGGACGATGGAGTGAAACTACAACACAATTTTTTTTAAAAATGTAATCCAGCACCTTTGGGAGGCTGAGGTGAGTGGATTGCCTGAGCCCGCCGGTTCGAGACCCGCCTGGGCAGCGAGACCTCATCGCTACAATAAATAAAAAAAAAATCAGCCGGGCGTGGTAGCGCATGCCTGTAATTCTGGCTACTTGGAAGGCTGAGGCGGAAGGATCACTGGAGCCCAGCAGGGCAAGGCTGCAGTGGCCAGGAGCAGCCACTGCACTCTAGTCTGGGTGACAGAGTGAGACTCCAACTCAAAAAAAAAAAAAAAAGTTGACTCCAGATCGACAGCTGTTTTCACTCCACTTTTTACTTTACTTTTTTTTGTACTCATGTTCACTCCAAATGACTGTTTTTCTGATGACCAGAGAGGTGTTTCTTAGGGAAAAAAAGATTCAAACATGTTCATTTTTATTGCCCAAGAAACACCTCGGTCACAGCGGCTGCCTTCCTATTTATAAAATATATGTGATTTTTATTCCACCCAAGTTGAAATGTACGTACGTTTCTACTATTGTCCAGAGTCACCAAAAAAGAATCACATGGGAACTTTTCTAGTGGCAAATATGAAACAAAATGGAGCAGAGACAAACAGCTTAGCTTGCCAGGCTGCAGGCTGAAACAAGGCCATCACGCCAGCTTTCCAGGCAACTGGCATCCAAGAACAGAATGTTTCACACACGTAAGGGAGCAAACCTGCCCAGGTGATTCCAGCCCCCTTCCAACTCCTTTATAAGTATGCAAGGTGGCAGAGAGGAGGGTCCTCTTCCAAGGCTCTGCCCACATGCATTCAGCTGTGCCCTAGCCCACATGCCTTTCTGGGAGTTCTCCCAGAAGCAAGCCACCTCAAAACTTCGAAGCATGAAGCAATTGTGTTATTATGCTCACATGTTCTGTGGGTCAAGAATTCAGACGCAGACCCTCGGGGACAGCCTGTCTCTCCTCCTTCACCATGTCTGCGACCTTTGCCAGAAAGACTCGAAAGCTGGGGGTGACTCAATACCTGGGCCCTAGAATCATCTAGAACAATGCCATATAATGCAGCAGCTAATGGCAACACGTGGTATTTGACCACTTGAAATGTGTCTGGTGCTGCTGTGGAACTGAACTTGAAGATTTCTTTAGTTTCAGTTCATTTACATTTACATGGCCACATCCGGCTAAGGGCTACCATATTGGACAGCATAGATTTCACTCATGTGTCTGGCAATTGGCGTTGGTTGGTGACCTGGACCTCAGCAAGGCTGGTGGCTGGAATATCTTAATGTGGCCTCACCCTGTGATCTCTGCATGGGTTCACTGGACGTCCTCACAGCATGGCAGCTGGGTTGCAAGAGTGAACCTCCCCCAAGAACCAAGGGGAAGCTCTATCACCTTTTATAATCCAGTTGCACGGTGTCATTTATGCTGTGTCATCAGCAAGTCTATCCAGGTTCAAGACAAGGGAATATAGATCCTATCACTTGGGGGAGAAACTTTCACATCAAACTGTAAGAAGGTTATGTAGAATGGGAGATGTTATGGCCAAGAGGTCGTTGATATCAAAATCAGATATCCATTCCTATGCAACAAACCACTCCAAAACCTGGTAACTTACCAGTTATTTATTTTGTTCACAGTCTGCAGGGTTCAGAGGAGATAGCTTACCTCTGCTCTATAGAACATCATCTAGGGCAGCTCAACCGGGTACCGAGGATCCACTTTCAAGATGGCGCACTCACATGGCTGGCTGGTTGGTGCTGGCTGTCACCAGGGAGCACAGCTGCGTCTGTGGCTCTGGATCTTGGTTTCTTTCTGCACAGGCCTTTCTGTGAGCTGCTTGGGCTCCCTCATGGCATGGTGTGAAAGAAATTTGGCGTTAGTAATGACTCTACATCCGGCCAGGATTAAGAGATTTAGTAAAGTTGCTGTTATAGAGGGGATTTGTAATGGGAAAAAAGGAAAAGAGAGAGAGAAAGAGAGAGTAAGAGAGAGAGAGAGGAAGTGGAAGAGAGTTGTAGAGAGGGAGAGAGTAAC
>NW_007255098.1:66942-68067 GCF_000164805.1 Carlito syrichta | reverse complement strand
GTAACCAGCTGTCTTGGAGTAGACTGTGGAAGTAGACAGAAAACCTGGAAGAGAGCATATTTAAAAGAAAAGTTAAGTGCTGATATACTATTATAACAATTGATGCGCTAGAGAGTGAAGTCCAGGTGGACCCTAGAGACTGAATTAAGAACTTGAAGAGTTTGAGTAGCAAAGTTTTTGAAAGCATGTTATAAAACAAAATCACAGTAGTTATTGTAAAAGTTACTTATTTAGCCAAAATGATAGTCTAATAATTTTGAAAAGAAAACCTCGCTTTTTTGTAACAAAGACTGTGGGGGGGAGGGCTAATTAAACCCTTTTGTAGCCTTGAGTGTTTACAGAATTTCTTTTACTTCTTTTCACAAATTTTTATCCATTATGTTTGACATATTTATATCATTTTTTGACATGTTTATATCATTTTTTGACATGTTTAAACCTTTTATTTTTGTTCTATACTTTTTTAACCAGCCATTTTATTATAGAACAAAAATGTATCATATAATTTTTTTTATGTAATATTTATTTATTTATTTATTTTATTAAAAACATACCTTATACCAACAACTTTTTTTATATTTTTTTAACCTTAGAGTTTTAACCAAAGCAATAAGTTTATATGCAGTGGAAGGGCTTAAATAGGATTTAACGTGAAGCTATTAGGGAAATTTAAAGCTATATAAAAGGCACCCAAAAAGTACAGTGGTGATGGCTCAGAGTAAAGAATAATATGAGTTTTAATTTTTGTCATAATGTCCCCTTTTAGCAATGGAGCTGGACACATTGGCATAATGAGAGAGTGTGAAATATTTTATTTTCCAAACACATGGAAGTAATGGCGTAGTGAGGGGCCTGGATATAATGCCCTGTACCCCCACAACCGAAAGGGGTGAAGGAAGCAGTGGATCAGGAAATTTAAGTAGAGTTAAGCATGTAGTCCCTGTATTAATAACACATGATATAACCCTGCCAGCTATTGATATTTCCACCCTAGGCTCGGTTGGTTTAATAGTTTGTTTCAAAGACATTGGGGCTACCAAGTTAGGGGCGAGTCAATCTGACTGAAGCAAGCCCAAGAGATCCCCCTTTGAGATCGTGTAAGATGCCTGATGTCCCTTAATTGCA
>NW_007255098.1:61966-66134 GCF_000164805.1 Carlito syrichta | reverse complement strand
CTGTTACCCAACAGATATGGGAGTCCTTCGAAATCCGCTGTGGGCCAGCAGACATGGGACACCCTGGGGTCCGCTGCGGCCCGACAGACAGCCGTGAGATTCCTTGGGGGGGGAGTTGGGCGAGATCCGCTGCGGGCTAGCAGACGTGGGACCCCTGGGGCCCGCTGCAGCCCAGTGGCCGTGGGGAGGTGTGAGAGAGATAAGGAGGAGGAAAGAACCTTTAGCTGTGGCTTGGCGAGAGAAAGGGAGAAAAGGAAGGCTTCAGGGTCCGCTGTGGCTGTGAAGGCCGAGGCGGGGTGCATTCCCCCTTGCCCTGGGGCTGGAGGGGCTGCCGGACGATCAACCGCCAGTTCCCCCCCGGGTGATCCCGGGCAAGTTTCAGGCTTCCGTGTCTGGGGAACTCACCTATCCAATGGTTGCTGGTGGATGCAGGTCAGGTGTTCAAAACGATGGCGAAGGTCTAGGAGGGCTGGAGTGGCCACTGGCGCTGGGTCAGCGGTCCCACCTACGGGGTTACACCTGCACTAGGGCGGGAGAGCACCTGATCCGAGTCACGGCACCAACGAAAGAAGTTCGGCGCCTAGGAGAAGCAGTAGATGCTAGCATGAGTTGAGAGTGGAAGTTAGAGGAGTTACAATTGAGACACAGGTGAGGATGTTTATGGAGGAGAGAAAAAGACTGAACATAGGGAATCTCTACCCACCATTTTGAACGCTCACAGAAATTATATAGGCCACTGATTTTGGTTGTCTAAGGGGTATGTTGGCCAGTCTTGTGTGCAGAAACGAATTAGGCATTTGGGTTTGATATCAGGAGAAAGAGAAAGTATAGTGAGATTGTTTAAAAGGCATTTAAGAGGGGAGTTGGCCGGCAGGGATGACGAACCTCCCATAGCAGGACAGGTGGGCTAAACGGGGCATCTCCTGAAGAGTCGGCTGTCCGAGAAGTAT
This sequence comes from Carlito syrichta, assembly GCF_000164805.1. Lineage (NCBI taxonomy): Eukaryota > Metazoa > Chordata > Mammalia > Primates > Tarsiidae > Carlito > Carlito syrichta. The sequence goes on along the minus strand of NW_007255098.1, from coordinate 65,184 downwards.
GGCTGTGGCAAAGCCTGTCATCACAGGGGTTTGGCACAACCAGGGTCCTCCTGGAGAACCGAGGGGGTCAAGGCACCTAGTGCAAGGATTTTTGAAAACAGACACAGAGCACTTGACCGAGCGGCGGGTGGGAGCATGTTTGAGATTCCTGTCAGTTGAATAGGGCTTACTGTGGGGCAACAAACATGGAGCCTCCGAGGCTCCCTGTTACCCAACAGATATGGGAGTCCTTCGAAATCTGCTGTGGGTCAGCAGACATGGGACCCCTGGGGCCCACTGTGGCCCGACAGCTGTGGGATTCCTTGGGGGGGTTGGGCGAGATCGGCTACGGGCTAGCAGACGTGGGACCCCTGGGGCCTGCTGCAGCCCAGCTGCTGTGGGAAGGTGTGAGAGAGATAAGGAGGAGGAAAGAACCTTTAGCTGTGGCTTGGCGAGAGAAAGGGAGAAAAGGAAGCCTTCAGGGCCCACTGTGGCCGTGAAGGCTGAGGTGGGGTGCGTTTCCCCCTGCCCTGGGGCCTGAGGGGCTGCCGGACAATCAATGGTCAGTTCTCCCCCGTGATCTCGGGCAAGTTTCAGGCTTCTGGGTCTGGGGAACTCATCTATCCAATGGTCGCTGGTGGATGCCAGTCAGGCGTTCAAAACGGTGGCGAAGGTCCGGGAGGGCTGGAGTGGCCACTGGCGCCGGGTCAGGGGTCCTGCCTATGGGGTTAGACCTGCACCAGGGTGGGAGAGCACCCGATCGAGTCATGGCACCAATGTAAGAAGTTCGGCGCCAGTAATGACTCCACACCCAGCCAGGACCAAGAGAGAAACCGGGAGAGAGGTCTGTATTTATCAGACTGACAGGGGCCGGAAGGGGCCGTGCTATGTTCCTATTGGAGGAGCTGCATGGGAGTAATGTGGGGCCAATGCCGTGTTATGCTCCTATGCATAACAAAGCTGGGTACTGATTGGAGGCTTGCAGGTTTGAAATTGACATGCAGGGGAAGTTTGAAATTGAAGCCAGCTGGAAGGTTTGAAATTGATGCGGGAAGGTTTGAAATTGACCCGCATGGGGAGGTTTGAAATTGGCACACGCAGGGGGAATTGTGCTCACAGAAGCCGGACTGAGGGCCTTTGTCGTCCGGTGTGTCGGGGCCATTTTGGGAGTGGCCCCTCTGGTCGCTTCCTGTACCCTTCAATACGTAGCAATGTCTTGTGAATATTTGTTTTGTGTTGGTACATACAGTGTTAATTATTTCTTTTTATTGGCTATATTATACTTAAATGTATTGTTCTAGGAAACCAGTTCCTTGCTGTTGACACTTGAGTGTTTCTAATACTTTATTATTATAGATGGTTACAATAAAAATCTTTGTTGCACATATATACATTACAAAATCCAAAAAGCATTTCTCTTACTCTTTTCATTTCTGGAACTGACATATAGAATGTTAAAATTCCCTAGCCTGAGGAAACACCTAAGATTCCAAAGATATACACAACCTAGGGTCTTCAGGGTATTTTTGAGCCCTGGATTAATGAAGTCTAGATTTTTCTTATGCTTAAATTTTATTCATATGAGGTAATAAATTTCCTTTTGTTTAAAACCATTTTGAATTCTTGTCACTACCATTCTTTGCAGCAGAATATGTTCTATTAGTCACCTACTAAATATCTTATAGTTTATAAGAATAACAATCACTTACCTTAGGCTATTCTTAGAATTATTTTGCTGAAAAAAAATCACTCCAGAAAACGAAGAAGAAAAATACAAATCTATATTCCAAATGCTTCTGTTATTTGGATAGATTCTTTAAAATATTTATGAAACATTTCCATTTATTGATAAAAGTATGGTTAAAAATAGAAACTCAATCATGTGGGTAATAAAAGTGTATATGGACTGGCAGAAATGAAAAAAAAAGAGCAAAATTATCATAGTTGTGATAATTGCTATCATGTTTAATTACTTTATTACATTATATATTATATTATATTAGCATGTATTGAAATCATGTCACCAAAGGAAAACTAGGGTGGAGCAAAACCGGCATGGAGAAAGGGTAGGCATTAATATTGAGTAGAAGTTTATTTAACAAATGGTAGAATGGGTGAGGTGTGATAGAATAATTTCAGAACAAGAAGCATGAAGTCCCTGAGATCAGCATGACATACTCAAGACATTTAATGCAAGAGTTCCAGGTTTTAATGTGGTAGTCATCGGGCCACATGAAGTGACAGAGGAAATCGCATATTATGCCTTCAAAAGTAGCAGAGTCTCACCAGAATCAGCAGACTCTTTCCTGTACCCATGTGGCTCCAATCATGTCCCACAGAGAAATAAAATACTTTAATATATTTTTAAACAAAACTATCCTATGAAGGATATAGAGTTTAAAGAATATATGACAGAAGTGGTTTCATTATACTTTACCAAAAGTATGCTTGTCTGCAAAACTGCTGCTGAGGTGAAAAAAATAAGGAAAAGAATTAAAGAAGAATCAAGGTGGATATGAAAACCGATTAGACTGATATTCACATAAATGCACTCTTCATGTAAAATGTTTACTTTTTATTTTCCATATTGCTGCATATTTTCTAATTTCTTAGGATTTAGAGACAGTTTGTGAGTGCAATGATTTGAAGGTTTATGTCTTGTCCAAAATTCATATGTTGAAAGTTTAGCATGAACATGCTAGTATTAGCAAATGGGACTTTTAATAGGTAATTAAGTCATAAGGGCAGAGACTTCATAAATGGTATTAGTGTCCCTATTTCTTGGACATGGGAAAGATAGCTGGCTCTCATTCTGCCATGTTAAGACTCAAGAGAAGACACCAATTCGCAGCCTGAGAGAGGTCTCTTACCAGCACACAGCCATGTTGGCACCCTTGATCTAAAACTTTCAACCTCCAGAACTGCAAGAAATAAATCTGTGTTCTTCACAGCTATTCAATCATAGCATTTTTGCTATAACATCCCAAACAGACAAAGACAACCAGTATTTCAATGAAATTTTCAAAATTAAAGCTACTGTATATACAATGTAAATAATACCAAATTTATCTTTTTTCATGTTACACCATTTTAGTCATTTTACTAGAGCTGAATTTTGACCAAAACACTGAATGCCTTAAAAATTAGTTTAAGCCGGGCTCAGTGGATCAGCCTGTAATCCTACGCCTTTGGGAGGCTGAGGTGAGTGGATTGCCTGAGCCCACGGGTTTGAGACCGCC
>NW_007255098.1:43522-61808 GCF_000164805.1 Carlito syrichta | reverse complement strand
ATGAGAAAAAAAAAAAAAAATTAGTTTAAAAAGTCATTTTATTAAACTAATACTGAGTGATCTTTCACAGAAACAAAAAAAAAATTAGTTTAAAAAGTCATTTTATTAAACTAATACTGAGTGATCTTTCACAGAAACACAGAACTGAGTATCACATGTTCTTACTCATAAGAGGACCTTGAACAATTATCATAATACTATAAGAGAATGATTGGCAGTAGCGGGAAACTGCTGGGAGGGTGACTGGGAAGCAAGATTGGCAGTAGTGGGAATCTGCCTGGGGAAAGGGGGACATACCTCATTAACAACGGTACCTGTATAATGAGCATTTGTATACCTAACACTGAATTGTACCCCACATCTTCAAAAAAAAAAAATTAAAAGGAAAAAGAAGCCGGGCTCGGTGGTTCAGCCTGTAATCCCAGCGCTTTGGGAGGCCGAGGTGAGTGGATTGCCTGAGCCCGCGGGTTCGAGACCCGCCTGGGCAACTTGGCGAGACTTCATCTCTACAATAAATCAAATATTAGCTGGGCATGGTAGCACGCGCCTGTAGTTCCAGCTACTTGGAAGGCTGAGGCGGAAGGATCACAGAAGCCCAGCAGGTCCAGGTTGAGGTGGCCGGGAGTGGCCACTGCATTCCAATCTAGGTGACAGAGTGAGACTCATACTCAAAAAAAAAAAAAAAAAAAAGGAAAAAGAAGTCATTCTATTAAACTAGATACTGTCTTTTGTCTTAACTGTTTGTTCATTTAAATTAAACTGTGATGGACACAGTAACTCCACATGTCAGTAGTTATACATTTGTCTTAGACACATGTAAATAAATATATTTTTAAGCCTGTATGTGTAGAAGGTAAAATATGTGAAATTAGCTGATTTAAAGGAAGGTAACTTCGATGGTAACAGCTGCATGGATAAATTGAGGTTTTAGAGGTGACTCATGTCTGCTTGATTTCCAAGATATTTACTTATGAACTAGTTAAAATAATAGAATATATGAAGTTATTTGAGTGTATTGGCATCTTTAGAGGAATTCCTTGGTACTCATATCAAGAAAATAAGTCTGGAAAAATCTGTTTATGGCCTTTCACAAAACTTATGGAAGTCATTTGCATATGTAGGGTTCAAACCAAGATACATATTTGGGCAGAATCTTTTCTAAAAGCTATTAGTCAAACTAATCAGATGTGAGAATAGGAAGGTGAAAATGAGTAGCAAGTGTGCATTGAATTGTGAGGTTTCTTAAACACCATTAGAATTTATGTATCTATTTACAAATATTAATTTTAGGATGCATATTTCTTATAGCTAGAAGTACCATTGGAAGGGTAAAAGTTACATTATTTGAAAGGTATCACCTAAAATTTCAACTATCTTAAGCAAGAATCAGTGAAAATGAAGTCTTGGAATCGCTAAGCTAAACTTCTGAGAGGTGAAATTTGAGTAACATTAAATAAAAAAACCAAAACCAAAACAAACAAAAAGCACTTTCTGGTATGATTTCAATAAAACAAAGGATCTGTTTTCCCACTTCACTGATGCCTGGAACCTTAAGATAATATCTAGGAAAGTTTCCATTTTAGTTAGATCAGTTAAGAATCGAAAGACCAGCTGGGCTCAGTGGCTCAGCCTGTAATCCTGCGCTTTGGGAGGCTGAGGTGAGTGAATTGCCCGAGCCCGCGGATTGGAGACCCGCCTGGGCAACTTGGCGAGACTTCATCTCTAAAATAAATAAAAAATAAATTAGCTGGGCGTGGTAGTGCACGCCTGTAGTTCCAACTCCTTGGAAGGCTGAGGGGGAAGGATCGCCGGAGCCCAGCAGGTTGAGGCTGCGGTGGCCGGGCGCGGCCACTGCACTTCAGCCTGGGTGACAGAGTGAGACTCCAACTCAAAAACAAAACAAAGCAAAAAAAAAAAAAAGAATCGAAAGGCCCACGTGTATTTCTTCCCAGCTCATTATTAAATGACAGCTGTATTGGGGCTTTCCATTTGGTTCATATTACCTTATTTTTGAAAATCAGGTTAGCAATATGCTAGTTGTTTTTGTTTGTTTGTTTCTTTGTTTCCAGAAGAGGTTGAGGGTTATGGAGAAACATTAACTGATAAGAAGAGCGAATATAACTTTAAATAAATAAATTTTCAAATGAAAGTAAGAATTTATTCTAAAATATTCAATAGATAAAACAGATACAATTTATTCTTCAAATATGACTAGTAAATCAAGCTCTGATGGAAAAATATAATGTATTCTTCTGTAAAATGATCATTTGAAATGAAAAAAACGTAGCATGTCTGAAGGCATTAGTTTATTCTTAATTATGTCTGGAATGCAATCGTTTGGAAAGCTTGCAGAGTGATTTCAGAGCAATGATATTTTATATATTGTGACAGACTGAACAAGCAGCAGGATATTGAGCAAAACAATGGAGAACCAATTTTGCTCCTGAACCATCGCAAAAGCTATGGAAATAATGTTTTCCTTAAAAGAGTAATTCCCAGTCAAAGGTTTTGTTTCCTTTTAAAAGTGAAGAGACATTTTACATCTTGCTCTTACCTTATCTAATGAAATAAGAGTACAGAAGATGCTCAGGGAAATGCGTCATTGCTTAGAGAGTTTAAAATTCATAGAAATAAATGTAATAGTAGTTGTGATTCCTCTATGAAATGCTTTTGTGCAATTGCCCAAGTGGAGAAATAGATGTTTTATATTTTCTTATTAGAGCCTTTGAAATTGGCGCTTTAATTTTTTAATTTGATTAATTTTATCAGAGATAAGTAGAATCACCCCAAACCTGTGAATGTGTCTATGTCTATGTATGTATAAATTTACATTGCTTCTAAAAGTAGTCTGAAATTCTGTCATTCATATATGTCTGTGTCCTAAATAGTACAATGATCTCAGATATTAACCGGTGATAACAAAACTGATAAAACTTTTTAAAGGATTTAGCAAGGGAATAACTTTTAAAATAATGTAAAACCAATGAAACAAGTCATTTCAAGTGTGAAGTATCATGTTAGCTTCCTAAAGATGAGAATAAGAATTTACAACATGAATGAATTTAGTATTGCTTTTCAAATGGTGTCTGAATATTTGAGTAATTTTAATTATTATGATTAAAGAAGCATCAATATTTAAAAGACTAATATCAAAGCATCATTAACAAAAGAGAATGACAAAGAAAATCAAATGCTAATAAAATTTTTAAAGTGTTGGCAATGAAATCTGAGTTTCCTAAAATGATCTAATGATAAAGGTTTATTTCCTTAATAACCATTAAAATAATTACACTAAGATTGTATTTTTAAAAAATTTTATTTCATTTTTATGTTTTAATCTAGGTACCAAGAGCCTTTTTCCTTAAGATTATTGTTTTATTTGACTAATATATAAATATGAAAAAGTCCATAATGCTAGACTTTAATTGGGCTTATATTCATTGGATTTAAGCCAGAGAAATGAGAACAACAAGAATGTTGTTTTTAAAGTGCAGAACTGTACAAGTCGTACACAATTTTAACAAAGTAAACTCTGTGAGATGAAGGAGGAAAAAAGTTGTAAGCTAATAGTTTTTCATTAAATTTATCTTAACTTATTTCTTTTATCAGCAAGTGGCCTTTTTTGGTAGTATTCTTGGCATCTTTTCTGTCATGAATAACCTTACCCCATTTTCTATCCTATTTAATTATCCTTTCTGGCTTAAAGCATAATCAGCATCAAACCAGCTGTGCAACCTTGAGTGAATACTATTTCAATAATACATTGACTTTAAAAAAGCTAAAGGTAGCTATTAATTTTACTTGAAACCCTCCCTCCTGACTACTGCCAGAACTCAGTTTTAGAAGCTGTATCCATTTGCTGCTAAGTAGTACTATCCCTAGTGCACTCATTAGACCAATGGATTCTTTCAGTTTGACACTAGGACTGGCCAGAAAACTATCAATAGCCAGAAAAGGCAACTTTTGACGAGGTGGCATCTTGATTATTATGATTGACTGGATCATGAAAAATCTTTCTAGTAGCAAGAGAAACAGTCTGATTTCTTTAAAATAAAGGGAGAGTAGAAATTCTGGAAATTATTTTCCATTATTATAGGTATTCTATGGGCTAAGACCACCTGCATATGATGAACTCACTGTCTTGATAGAGAGATGTTGATACTTGTTGCAATCAATAGCAAACTTAGAAAGCTGGCAGCAAAGGCTTTAAACACTCCAAAAAGAAGCACATTAATCATCAACATGTAGTGTCTAGGTCTGAATCTTGGCCAGTGATGAAGCATAGGACTTACAGTAAGTGAATTACATGGGTTTTGGCATGAATTCTAAATATCAGATTTCACCTTGGGTGACCAGTACAGCTTTATAGAATTATTAAGTTCTAAAAAGTGGTTGTATGCTACCATTTTATCCAAGAGAGGATGTCAAAAAAATCACTATTGGTGCTGAAAGAACCCTGGCGATTCAATACAATTTTTTAAATAGCTAAACAACAACAACAACTAAAAAAAAAAACCAGGGGAGCCCGGGTGAATTACCAAATATGCAAAGCCTGTTTTGTATTGTTGTTTTCTTTTCTCATCATGACTACTACTGTTACTGCGAACTTTGAATAAATTTGATACCTTTTCCAGTATGGGCAATATAATAAATAAGCTGTCTCCTATAATACATAATTCTTAAATCTATGTTCCTTGACATAAAATGATTTTTTCCTTACAAAAAAATCCAAACTTAAGATATTTCTAGTTAAATGGCAACCTTCATCCTGTTGATTCAATATTCAAGGTTTTTTTCCTCTTCTAGATTATCTGTGGAGTCTTGGCCTCTGTTGGATTATCAGCACCAGACAGCTCGTGGATGAAGCGTGAGGAGGATCATGCAAGAAATTTTTATGAGCTACGCCTAGAAATAGAATATCTGTTGTTTAAGTTGCCAAAATGGATGCAAGGGCATCTGGGAAATGTAGTTTCATTCTATGCCTTAGAAGGTAGTGTAGTGTGTCATTCAGATTTTTCTTCAGTACCAAGGTGCTTATTTTTTCAGCGTCTTGGAGTACTGGAAGGAGATGACTTTCAGCGATTCACTCTCTGGAAATTCCTTTCTGACAAAGAGATTTTACACAGCCATGCTATTGTCCCTTTCTCAGAAATGGCCCACCTGTTTGTCCAATGAAGGGGAGGTGTAAGGGCATGGTCCACTTAATGCAAACATGAACAACTCTTAGGACCCATCGATGCTCTAGAGTTTCTTGTGAGATGTCTGAAGTCTTTGTTGTGAATTCATAATAGTTCAACTCTTCCCTCTACTCCTGAGCACAGTACACAAGCCCATCTACAAATCTAGATATCAGAGTCTGCTTCTTGGGAAATTTAACCTTAGACAGGAAGGTAGATGGAAAAGTACTTTCTGTGTGGTTTGCCTTTTGATCAGCCAATATTTGCTTTATTCTTCCTCATCCATATAGTACACACTTACCCTGTAAGACAATCTAAATTCCTATCTAGTTATTCCATTCACCTTAAAGTATGAATTTTCTGTCAATGAATTCACTTTTCTACCATGCCTAGTCAATTTCTCATGCATCAGCAATGAACCAGAAAAAAACAGGTTATCAGCCCCTAACACATTAAATACGTGACAATGAAGAAGGTTCAGAACAACCATATATATGTATTTATATACATATATAATATATACACTGAAAGGCAAAGCTGTTCCTAATATATTTTAATATGGATACTCTGCTAGACATGCTTTATTAAGACTTACATTGAGGGTGAGGTTTAGTGAGGAAAATTCCCTGATTAGATTTGCTTTAAATATCATGGAGAAACTATTGTTTTCCCCATCCATTGTACTCCCCGGGCCTTGGCTCAGCCATTTGTAAGGTCTTTCTTATTTGTAAGCAATCATGTTTTATGTGAACAGAATAGAGTATGTCCTAGATGGGGTCTATTTTAGTAAAGTTTTTTTTTTTTTTTCTTTTTTAGACGTGAAAGTCAAAGGCATTTTTGGACAACAATCTCAACTTATTTTGCCTGTACAATTTTCACAAAAATGGCTGAGCTTCTGATCTATTTTAGTTGTTAGTTCCATGCACCAATAAGCACATGTTAAGTTCCTTCTTAAACTTCTTTTTAAAAATTATTTATTTATTTATATTATTTTTAAATATTTTCTATTTTTATTTTTAATTTTTTTTTATTTTAAAATCAAGGGGTATAGTTAAGGGTTATGTATACAAATATTCACTGTGCAGGTACCCTTGTTGATGAGATGTGCCCCCCTTTCCCCAGACAGATAATGACTATGGTTAATCCCACCTCCCTTCCCCTCCCTGCTCCCTCATAGTTTCCCACCATTGTCAATCCTTTTCTTAAAGTATTACAGTAGTGCCGGGTTCAGTGGCTCAGCCTGTAATCCTGCGCATTTGGGAGGCTGAGGTGAGTGGATTGCCTGAGCCCGCGGGTTCGAGACCCGCCTGGGCAGGGAGACCTCATCTCTACAATAAATCAAAAAATCAGCGGGTGTGGTAGTGCATGCCTGTAATTCCAGCTACCCGGAAAGCTGAGGTGGCAGGATCGCCGGAGCCCAGCAGGTCGAGGCTGCGGTGGCCGGGAGTGGCCACTGTACTCCAGTCTGGGCGACAGAGTGAGACTCAAACTCAAAAAAAAAAAAAAAAGAAAGTATTACAGTAGTTGTTCAAGGTCCACTTATGAGTGAGAACATGTGATACTCAGATCTTTGTTTCTGTGAGAGATCACTCAGTATTATAAACTCTAATTCAATCCAGGTTGCTGTGAAATTCATGACTTTGTTCTTTTTTATGGCTGTGTAATATTCCATTGTGTATATGTACCACGTTTTTTAAATCCAGTCCTCTTTGGATGGACAGCATGGTTGGTTCCATGATCTTGCTATTGTGAACAATGCAACGACAAACATACGTGTGCAGGTATCTTTTTTATAGAGTGATTTGAGTTCTTCAGGGTATGTCCACAGTAGGGGGACTGCAGGGTCATATGGAAGGTCGATTTTTAGAGCTTTTAGGAATTGCCACACTGATTTCCGCAGAGGCTGTACTAGTATACACTCCCACCAACAGGGTAGAAGTGTTCTCTTTTTTACCACATCCTCTCCAGCATCTGTTATTTTCTGAGTTATTGATAATGGTCATTCTGACTGGAGTTAGGTGGTATCTCAGTGTAGTTTTAATTTGCATCTCCTTGATGAATAGTGAGGTTGAACATTTTGTCATGTATCTGTTGGCCACTCATATGTCTTCTTTTGAGAAGTGTCTGTTCATATCTTTTGTCCGCTTTGTAATGGAGTTATTTGTTTTTTTCTTTTCAGCATGTTTGAGTTCCTCGTAGATCCAAGATGCTAGGCCTTTGTCAAACATGGAGTTGGCAAATACATTTTCCCAGTCTGTGGGCTGTCTCCCTGCTCTCTTGATGGTTTCTTTGGCTTTGCAGAAGCTTGTCAGTTTAATGAGGTCCCACTTGTCTCTCTTATATCTTATGGCCTGTGCATTTCAGATTTTGCTCAGGAATTGGATGCCAGTTCCAACTTCCATAAGGGTGTGTCCTGCTTTTTCTAAAGTTCTTATGGTTTGAGGTTTTACATTTAGGTCTCTGATCCATTTAGAGTTAATTTTTGTGTACAGGGATAGATAGGAGTCCTGTTTGAATCTTCTGCATGTAGTCAGACAATTTTCCCAGCACCATTTACTGAACAGATTCTCCTCTCCCCAGTGGTTGGTGGTGGAGACTTTGTGGAAGATGAGTTGGTTGAGAAATTGAAGTTTTGCTTCTGGAATCTCAATTCTATTCCATTGGTCTATATGTCTGTTCTTGTACCAATACCAAGCTGTTTTGATTATTGTAGCTTTATAGTAAACTTTAAAGTCTGGTAGAGTGATACCTCCTGCTTTTTTTTTTTTTTTTTCTGCTGAGGATTGTTCTGGCTATTCTTGGTCATTTATGTTTCCATATGAATTGTTTTTTCTAGGTCTGAGAAGAATGTTGCTGATAATTTGATGGGTATTGCGTTAAATCTGTAGATTGCCTTAGGTAAGATAGACATCTTCACAATGTTGATTCTTCCAATCCATGAGCATGGGATATTTTTTCCACTTGTTTGTGTTATCTTTGATTTCTTTGAGCAGTGTTTTGTAGTTTTCATTGTAATGGTCTTTCACATCTCTGGTTAGAAAGTTGTCAAGATACTTCATTTTTGTGTGGCTATTGTGAATGGGATTGTGCTTTTTATTTGGGTTTCTCTTTGTTTATTATTGTTGTAAAGAAAAGCAACTGTCCTTTGCACATTTATTTTATACCCTGAGACTTTGCCAAAGTTCTTTATCAGTGCAAGGAGGTTTTTGACAGATTCTCTTGGGTTTTCAAGGTATACAATCATGTCGTCTGTAAAGAGATAACTTGAGTTCCACTTTTCCTATTTGGATACGCCCTGATCACCTCCTCTTTTCTGATTGCTCTAGCCAGGACTTCTAATACTATATTGAACAAGAAGGGTGAGAGTGGGCATCCTTGTTTTGTTCCAGTTTCCAGGGGAAATGGTTCTGATTTTTGTCTGTTTAGGAATATGCTGGATTTCTCATAGATGGTTTTTACTATTATGAGGTATGTTCCACATATACCTAGATGTTCGAGGGTTTTTATCAAGAAGGGGTGCTGCATTTTATCAAAAGCTTTTTCTGCATCTAATGATATAACCATGTGGTTTCTGTCTTGACATCTGTTGATGTATTTAATTACATTTATGGTCTTACGAATGTTGAACTAGCCTTGAGTCCCTGGGATGAAGTCTATTGGTCATAATGGATGATTTTTGAGATGTGTTGTTGAATCTGGGTTGCTAGGATCTTGTTGAGAATTTTAGCATCTATGTTCATCAAAGTATTGACCGGAAGTTCTCTTTCTTTGTTGAGTCTTTACCTGGTGTGGGTATCAATGTGATGTTAGCTTCATAAAATGATTTGGGGAGAATTCCATCTTTCTCAATCACCTGGAATACTTTCAGTAGGATTGGTATCAATTCCTACTTAAATTTCTTATAGAATTCTGCTGGAAACCCATCTGGTCCCGGGCTTATTTTTTGGTAGGTAGCTTTCTTATGACATAATCAATTTCCTTGATTGTTATTGGTCTATTTAGGGTCTCAATTTCTTCTTGTTTTAACCTAAGCATATTGTGTGATGTCAGAAAGTCTTCCATTTCCTTAAGATTTTCACGTCTGTTTCCATACAAGTGTACCTAGGAGTCTCTAAAGATCTTTTGTATTTCTTCAGGATCAGATGTGACTTCATCTTTTGTGTTTCTGATTGTGTTTATTTGGACTTTTTCCTCTCTTTTTCTTGTTCAGTCTAGCTAGGGGACCATCGATCTTGTTTATCCTTTCAAAGTACCAGCTTTTGGTTTGATTGATTTTTTGGTATTATCTTTTTGTCTTCTATATCCTGGATTTGGGCTTTTATTTTGGTGATCTGGATGCTTCTGCTGAAGTTAGGGTTTTGGTGGTCTTGCTTTTCCAGCTTCCTTAGGTGACTTGTTAGGCTGTTTATTTGTGATCCTTCCATTTTCTTCATGTGCATTTGTAGAGATATGAATTCCCCTCTTACTACAGCTTTCATGGCATCCCAGAGATTTTGGTAAGATGTTTCTTCATTTTCATTTGTTTTCAGGTATCTTTTAATATCTATTTTGATTTCATCATTGACCCAGGAGTTGTTTAGCATCATGCTGTTTACCCATGTCTTTGTGGGTTTTGGGGGAACCTTGTGAGAGTTGATGTTTATTTTTATTCCACTGTGGTCTGAGAAGTTGCATGACAAAATTTCAATCTTTTGAAATTTGTTTATGCCTGATTTGTGTCCAAGGATGTGGTTGATCTTAGAGTATGTTCCATGTGGTGATGAGTAGAATGTATATTCTGTGGTCATTGGGTGGAGTGTTCTGTAGGTATCAATTAAGTTCATTTGGTTAAGAGTCACATTGAGTTTCCGGATCTTATTGTTGATTTTTTGTCCTTATGATCTGTCTAGGATTGTGAGTGGGGCATTAAAGCCCCAGCTGTGATAATATTAGAGTCAATATCTTTTTTAAGTTTACCTAGAAGTTGCTTTATGAAAGTTGGTGCTCCTATGTTGGGTGAAAATATGTTTAGGATGGATATTTCTTGTTAATGGATTGAACCTTTTATCATTATGTAGTAGCCTTCTGTATCTTTTTAAATTTTTGATAACTTAAAGGGTATTTTGTCTTATATTAAGATCGTGACTCCTCCTTCCTTTTGTGTTCCGTTTGCCTGAAATTTTGTTTCCCATCCTCTTACTTTAAGTCTGTATGTGTCCTTTCCAGTGAGTTGAGTCTCTTGGAGGCAATATAATGTTGCCTGGTGATATTTTATCCATTTTGCCATTCTATGTCTTTTCAGTGGTGCATGTAGTACATTCACATTCAGGTTAATTATTGAAATGTGAGAGTTGATCCCAATCATGAGGTTCTTATAGAGTTGTTGTTGTTCCTGTATGTTTGTTGTCTTTCTTTTGGTTTTTGGGTTGGTTCATGTGCTTTTAATCTTTTTCCTGTAGTCTTGTAAAGAACATTGTTGTTCTTTTTCTCTTGTCTTCTGTGTTTCTTGTAGAGGCAGTCTGGTGGCAGCGTAATTTCTTAGAGATTGGATATCTGGAAAGATTTTAATTCTCCCTCACTGATGAAGCTTAGTTTGGCTGAGTAGGTTATTCTTGGTTGAAATTGTTTATCTTTTAGAACTTTGAAGATAGTGCTCCAAGCTCTCTTAGTCCGAAGGGTTTCTGTAGATAAATCTGCTGCTATTCTAATAGGTCTTCCATGGTAGGCAATCTAACCTTTTTCTCTTGCTGCCTTTAGGATTTTTTCTTTTATACCTACTTTGTTTAGGCAAACTATTATATGTCTGGGAGTTGATCTTCTCATTATTGTCTTGCAGGAGTTCTCTGAATCTCTTGTGTTTGAAATTTTGCATCACTGATGAGATGAGGGAAGTTTTTTTTGAATAATTTTATGAAATGCTTGTTTCAGGGTGGTCTCTGTCTCTCTTTCTGCCTCAGGAAGTGCAATTACTTTTAGGTTTGGTCTCTTGAAGTAATCACTCATTTCTTGAAGGTTTTGTTCTGTCTTTTTAAGCTTCTTTTCTATGTTTTTGGCAGCTTGGTTTAGTTCTATATTTTGGTCCTCAAGCTCTGAGATTCTTTCTTCTGCTTGGCTAATTCTAATTTTCCATGATTATCAGTTTGTTATTTATTTCATTCATAGTATTCTTTACTACTGTTATCTCAGTTATCAACTCCTTCCTATTTTCCTCTTGTTTCTCCTCAATTATTTTTATCTCTCTATTAATGTCTTGATATCTGGGTTTGTAGTTTGAGACCAGTCATTCTGAGTGCTCTTCATTGTTTGCATTCTGAAGTCTTCTTTTCTCAGTGTCTTATCTCCCAGGGGTCTGAGACCCAAAATTTTCATTTGGTTTTTCCTCATTTGTGTATATTTTCTCTTCCCCTTTCCCTTCCCTTCTTTAATTTTGTTTTTCAGGAAAATTGGGTTTGCTTTTACTTCTTTTTGTTCAATCTCCTGACTTTCCTTATGAGGATCCTCTGGCTTTGTTCACTTTTGAGGCTGGACTGTGGTTTGGGGGCTATACTTTTTACAGTTTTGAGATTTAATTGAGGAGGAAGCTGTGATTCAGAAACTATCTGCAGATTCCAGTATCCACTGACAGGTGTATGGGCACCCTGGAACTCACTTTCCACTGCCTTACAATTTGTCCATGTAGTGGGGTTTAAGTTTGCTTCCTGGAACAAAAGGAGATAAGAAAAAGGAAAATAATGGAATAAGTGGGGGTCAAGAGGAAGTTGGAGCAAGAGAAGAGTAAGATGGAAAAGAGACATGCATACCAACTAACGAATGAAAGGAGACACAAGACCAGAAAAGAGTAAAAAACAGACAAACAAACAAAATTCCCTAAAGCATACTGGTAATCACACAAAGACAGTCCAATAGAATCATGCCTTTTGATGTGTTTTTCCCCAACAACAATGTAGTCTAAATCAAAAAGCAAACAAAAGTGAACAAAACAGTCAAAACAATAAAATAAAAAATCAAAATAAGAAACCAGACTAGCTCTGGGGTCTTTCCTGAGTGTCTAAAGTCTCTTCAGCCCTGATCTCTAGCCCTTCCCCTTTGCTTTCATTGCAGGCAAACAGGGTTACTCATATCTTGGGTCAGTTCCCTTGGCTTGCTGCCTGACAGGTCTGCCACACAGAACTGAGTTGTCAGTGTCTGATTCAGCATAGGGGAGGGGCTTCTTCTCCTGTTTTGTCAAAATTACCTTAGAAAACAAGGTTGAGGCTGTGCAGAGATGGGTGTGTAATGTGAATCTCTGCCTGGAAAATGGCTGTGGTGGGCGGCTCCTCTTTCATAGATCCTTTCTCTTCACTTGTCAGGGCCCCAGTTGATCAGCCCAGGCGACAATTGTGTGTGTCTGGCATCAGGCACTGGGAATCAGCAGCTGTAGCTTGAGGTGGAGGAGGGAGCTGGGAATTCCCTGGGACCTGAGCCAAGAGCTGCAACGACAGCAACTGTTCAGCACTGGTAACCACCATAGCAGCAATCCCCTGTGGAGGCTGTAGTGCGATGGGCACAGTTTGTTGCATGGGACTGGCTATAGCAGCCACCCCAGGTGTAGGTGGTGGCCGCAGGGACGTGTGGAACTGCCCTCAGGAGTCACCTTTTTTGGAGATCTTCATTGTTCGATTTGTCCCATTGCCGTCTTGCTGAACATTCTCAAACTTCTTAAATACTCCCTTACTCTGAGTTTCCAACTCTCACTCTCTATCTTACAACTTAATGTTAGGTATTTTGAGGTTGTTGAAAATAAAAGACTGACGTGGAAAAGAATACCACTAAGCTAAGTCACATATTTTTAAAATATTTAATTTTTACTGCACCTTTTTGTTCAAAATTATTTATTTATTTATTCTCAACAGGTCTTTTAGAGAAGAATATACATCAGTTGCCTTTTCAATCTTTAAGGAATTTTTATCTTTGTACTTTCTACAATTATTTTAAAACTTTGTTACTCTTATCTTCCTTGAAATACCTTACTAAAGACAGCCAATAGTAATAGACACACATTTGCTTTTTTTTTTTTTTTTTTTGAGTTGGAGTCTCACTCTGTTGCCCAGACTGGAGTGCAGTGGCCGCTCCTGGCCACCGCAGCCTCGACCTGCTGGGCTCTGGCGATCTTTCCGCCTCAGCCTTCCAAATAGCTGGAACCTCAGACGTGCACTACCATGCCTGGCTAATTTTTTGATTTATTGTAGAGATGAAGTCTTGCCAAGTTGTCCAGGTGGATCTCGAACCCGCGGGCTCAGGCAATCCACTCACCTCAGCCTCCCAAAGTGCGGGATTACAGGCTGAACCACCAAGCCTGGTTTAGACACACATTTTCATTCTGATTTTTCCCAATCACTTTCTTTGGAGCAACAGTCACACTACATTTATGACATACCTTCTGAGTTATGGCAAATAAGAGTTTCATCACAGCTCAACAGAACTCTTTAGGTTTTCTTTTTGTCCATTGCTGGACTATTAAATAAATGATACATATTTTTGTTATTTAATGGAAACACATCAATTACCATTTGATTTTCTGCAATATTTAGAGTTAATAATTGTTTAGGACAATTAGGTAAGTGTCGTACCAAACACACCTGTGAGTTCATGTGGCTTAACACAATAAGAGTTTATTTCTCACTCATGTAATATACAATGTGGACTTCATCTAGGCACTTTGATTTCTTTCATATTTTCTCTCTGTTGTGCTCTGGGATTGTCCGCCTCTGAAATAGGGGAAAGAGGTCATGAAAAGTACTAAGAGAATGCTTTGGGGACAAGGTCTGGCAGTGATATACTTCAAATCCAAGCACAAGGTCCAAGTCTTTGGTTATGGCTTGTCATATGTAAGTACAAAAAAATGTCATCTGGTTTCTCCAACAGGCAGTAGAAATCTATTTCATGAACACAGAATATCTGCTATAGAGTTTTACTGTATTTTATCAAACCCAGGCCAATTGTAATAAAAACTGAGTAATGAAAATCACTAACAAATTTCTTGAGCACCAAGGGTTAATAATTTCATTTTTCACATGTAATATTCTTATACTTTCAAAATAAGATATGTAACGTATTAAGCAAGTTATGGCATGCCAAAATTATTCTATAGCAACTGCATAACTTTGTTAATTGGTTAAGGACAGGGACAAGAAATTTTCTATTCAAAGAAAATTACTTTTGGAAAATAATTATTAACTCCAAGAGTATATAGATATGCAAAACCAAGCATCACTTTGTTTCTGTTCTCCTGAAATGTACCCTATAATTACATTTAATAATCCTTAAGTAAATATCATGTAAACTAGTGTCTTTCTTAAAAAAGAAGAACAATCACATATTCACACTGTAATGATGGGGTATTTACACGGCAATTACCAAGTCATTATATTGTCTTTCTTTTAATTTAGTCAACTTCATCTCCTAAATCTTGTTTAGGCAAAGTGGTTGAGCTAAATAGCATTTAATCACCAAAATGCGTATATGTTAAAGCAGTTGTCATTGGTATTAGTGTAGCTGCTCTTCCATTTGTTTTTCATATTTTAATAATCTGGGGAAATAACATTTTAACCATCAGTTAAGCATTTATGGAAATAATCTGTCAAATTAGTTGTCCTTTTTATATTCTGATCATAAAAAGTATCCACATTCACTATGGAAATTTGAATAATAAATTCTAGATAAGAATATAAAAAGTCATTCTACAATATAAACTTGTAAGAAAGTAAAACCAAAGACTAAATTATAAAATAATCCTTTTAAACCTTTTTTAAGTTAGCATTGGAAGTACAATTAAACTTTTCTTTTAATTAAATTTTTATTAACTATAAAATTTTTAACCTTAGAAGACACCATGAGTCTGTGTCATAGTTATTTTTAAAATAAACTTCTATGAAATATCACATGTATAGAAAATGTACAACTTTTAATTTTATAGTTTGAGGAATTTTAATAAATGCCTTACCCTTATATAATACCTCATATCACAAATAGAACATTACCAACATCATAGACACCTCTTGTATGCCATATCCTAATCATCTTCTTATTATCTTCTATCTTGATTTATATTGCAACAGATTAGTTTTGCCTTTTTAAAATTGTATGAAGTTGTAATTATACAAAATATAGTATAGTGAATCCTGCATTGTGCTATCTGCCCTCCCCCTTTAGACTAAGAAACTTATTATCTTGCCTGCCAAGAATTTTGGCCGATTACAATTCACAGATATTTTCTTCTCAAAGAATTTCTCTTGAAAAATTTCTCCTTGACACATAATATTACCACCTGAGGTGCAATACCCAAGCCCCTGTATCTCAACTTGAGACCAATCTAAATGATGATCTCAACTACAGAGCTCCCAATGGAATCATCTGAAACTTATTTTGCAACACATTGTAGTTGAATATCTTCCTGTACTCAATTTAGCTTCCCTCATTCCTTTCAAATGTTGTTTATGAGATACTTCTCCTACAAACTTCCATTATACAAATCCCCACCTTGGAGATTACCAAAGGAACGCATCTAAAACAGTTGGTAGTGAAAGTGTTTCTAGAAAAAGATCTCTAAAATAGATTTTTGAGGCTGGATTAACTGCTAGAGGGCTGACAATGAGAACCACTAATAAAAGTTGATGAAATACTGGTAGCTCCAGGCATGCACTAATAGTGTAATTGTCAAAACTTTCATCAGTGGTGAACTTAGATGGGAGAGAATGCACCGGTCATGCATTGCCTGAGGTGTTTGAGAAGTATGGAAGGAACTAATTTAAAGTACAATGGAATTGAACTGCTATTGCCAGGTGTTCTCAAGGCATTGGAGAAAGACATTAAAAATCTGAGTTTGATTAATTATGAGTAAAGGCTAAGTTTGAAAGCCAGTGTCTCTCTTTGGCTCCTTAGAGACTCTCATTTCTTGCAGTTGGATGCATAAAAAGCTGAGATTCAGAAATTATTATAAAGGGGAGCAGAACTCCAGATGTCATGAATTCTCTTTTTCTAAGGGTAGGGCCCTTTTTTTGGAAGAACAGGACCTATGAAATTTGATATGAAAGCATCTGGGTCAATTTGCTTGAGAACTTTGAAATCCTAGATCCCTATTAATGTTTGGGATTTTCTCATGTAACGTCATATCAGAATGGTAAGATGTGGTGCACAAGGGGAAGAAGAAGGAGTAAGGCTCAAAAACCGTAAGGTGGCCCAACATCAAAAATGCAACCAGGCTCTTTTTTAGAGATATTCATCTTATTTATAATTGAGTACTTGTTATTTAATGTCTATGTTAAATAAGATTAATATCTTTGTCATTTGGGGGTCATTAGTTTATTGTATGTTCCATGACACCGTTACCATCTTTGTATAATTGCATCAAAACCTGTTTTGTCCGGTAAAACAGTATAGCATTCAAGAGTTTACAACTGACCCTGTGGTATTTCAAGAGGTGCTTGCTGAATTTCAAATTTTATCACCAGAATGATGCAACTGTTGAAAATTTGCTTGGTTTTAATTTTATTTTTATTTAATTTTGACTTCTTACCCTTCTGGTCTTTGAATAGTTGGAATATTAAAAGTGCCTATGAGAAAATACCAAAATAAAATTAAATAAATAAACAAATGAATGAATGAATGAATGAATAAATAAATAAATAAATAAAAACCGGTTTCTGTGATTTATTTGATATCTTGACTCTTAAGTACCAGATGCTTTAATATTCCAGAAATTTCATTTTTTCCTCCCAGGACCTATAAAGCTTCAAAAACCTCTGTTAGTTTGTCTCTTCTTTAGCAATGTCCTTCTACCTTGATTTTCCAAAAACAAGTAAAATTGCTCTTCAGGCAAAATTGATTTACCTTTGTTTGATTTCCTTTACTCTGAAATCCTAGGTCTTTTAAGTGTTTGCTGCTTCAACAGACCACCAAGGCCTTTATATCTTTATGTCTGTCTATGTACCTATGTATATTCAAATCCAACCTAATTGTTTCAGTGAGAGTGTTAGATGTCTACAAGATGCTTGGTTTTAGCTAGAAAAGAAAGTATCTCATTGGCATTTTGAATTTACAATTTCACACTTTCTTTTTAAGCCTTAGATACAGAGAGTAACATAAAGACATATTGTGCCAAAATAAAAATAATATGATCAAATGCCATTTATATAAGAAGTTCTTGTAATTCTGAGCAGTTGTAAATTTTCATAAATGGTTGCCACAATTTTTAAATTTTGAACACTGTATTAGACATAGTAGTCCTACCTGTTTTGTAGATAAAATTCTTTTTCATAATAAACTAAATGATTTTTAGATAATGTTATGATGTGTCTATTGGTTGAGTTCAGCTCCAAACTATTTCAATCCAAGTGTTTGTATTTTAGCATTATTTATACTTAGATGTATTTCATATTTAAGAAGTTTTTGCACTATGTTTTATTGTATTGTGACTTATTAATGCATTTATCTAATTTTTAAAATAGTAGTTTTTAAGTATAAAACTCACTTTACTTGTTTACCACATAGTAAAACATTTTGCAAGTAGAATTTTTTCCATATCTAAATTTGAGATCGATTTTACATTTATAACTCTAACATATTGCATTTTCTACCTGTGAGTGTCAAATCATTCACTTTTTAAAAAACTTTTAAAGCACGTGAAAATGTTTACTTGTTTCTTTAGAGAATGTTTGATCTTGACCAGTAAAATCAGTTCCTACTTTATGTATAATTGTCTGCACCAGAAACCTAAATGTTTTACTGTTATCTTCTCTTATTGTGCAAATCAAAATCACAACAAAACATTGACTGTTGAAATGCAGGGATGGGACTTTATGTGTGCTTTGTGGGTCTTTGGGGGCAAAAATCTGCCTAAAATTATCTGATATGTTTTAGACTACACAGCTTTTTTTTAAATAAAATATCCCACGTATCACAAATACACATCTATATAGTGATTATGTTCAGATATGTAAGTTTTATAATTTGCAAATTTTTAAGCTTGTAGTACACATATATGTTAAAGTTTAGAAAATTTTAAGAGCACTGAATGAAATTCAGAGTCTTTTGTAGAAGATATTTTTTTCTTTTTTCTTTTTTTTTTTTTTTTGAGTTGGAGTCTCACTCTG
>NW_007255098.1:3139-43502 GCF_000164805.1 Carlito syrichta | reverse complement strand
TCCTTCCGCCTCAGCCTTCCTAGTAGCCGGAATTACAGGCAGGCGCTACCACGCCCGGCTGATTTTTTGATTTATTGTAGAGATGAGGTCTCGCTGCCCAGGTGGGTCTCGAACCCGCGGGTTCAGGCAATCCACTCACCTCAGCCTCCCAAAGGTGCGGGATTACAGGCTGAGCCACCGAACCCAGCGAAGATATTTTTTTTCTTTTGTGTATTTTCTTTTTAGCTATTTTTGTGGGATTACAGGCTGAGCCACCGAGCCCGGCGAAGATATTTTTTTCTTTTGTGTATTTTCTTTTCAGTTATTTTTGCTTATTTATTTATTTAGTTTATTATTCTTTTTCTTTTTTTTTTTTATTAAGATTGAAGCACACATATTTTGTTCCTGTTGTTCTGCCAAGAAAATTAAGCTTTGCTTTTAGGTCTTGAAAATAAAGTGGGAATAGAGTAAATTTAAAAGCTGCAGGGCACCATTAGAAATAAACAGAAGAATGTGAAATGTTGATTAAAGATCAAAGAATAGTTGCAGAATTAATTATCTGGAAGTTGTAAAATCACTTATAAGCTGCATAAAGCCAAGGCAAGGGAATTGAAAACTTATTGCTAATTAATTCTTATAATACATTAATAAAACAGTCAAGGCACACCTTAATATTTTAGAACACATTTGGTTGTAGCATTCAGATTTGTTTCTGAAAGGTATATGATTCAATTGATTAAGCTCTGCAAAACTGGCTTTAGGACATGCACGTCCAAGTGGAACACAGGTTGCAAATACTACTGTAAGTGGTACCCAGTTACTAGGTTTGAATGAAGAAATTATAAGGGGGCTTAAATAATACAATTGTAACAGCGTAGTTATAATGAAGTGTGTCAATTCTAATAACTGTGGGGACAGAGTAATTCAAACTCAACCACTGATTACAGAGCAAATGATACAGAACAAAATGAGAAGGACTTTAAAAGATGTAGCGTCAATGCAATACCATTTATTTAGAGGATCTAAGCAGCTCCTTTTATCCTGTAAGTTCAAAAATCTTAACAAGTATGAATAAATCATGTTTTATGCTGAATTAAGTAACGTATACAAGTACAGAAACTATCTAAACACTTTTCTAGTTTCTGACTCCTGGATTCTAAAAGGATTTTACATAATTTATGTTTATTATTTGTTAACTTCTTATCATGGAATTATTCTGGACATTTTATAGAATAGTAAGTTTGACTTTTCTGGAATGGTTTTCAACTTTATTTCTACGGCATCGCTTCTGTCATATATCTGGTCCTCAGCAAATTTTATAAAAACAAAGATCTTTAAGACTGGGATTTTACTTGATAAAGATTTTTAAAATCATATGTAGAAAGCATTGTCTGAAGTTCTAAGGACTTAAAAAAACAATGATGAAAATTTTAATGAAAAATATACACATGCAATTAGTAAATATTCTTAATGATGATGTCAATAGTCATTCATCAATTATAATTTAAAAAATGCACAAAAGTATAGTATGCATCAGTAGACCAAGGTCTTCTTGACACAGATAAGAGGTTTTCATCCACAGAACATTATAGGGACTGAATCTCCTACAAACCAATGTCTAGATACAATTCTGGTTTCTTTGAGAGATTTTGGCAATGTGACATGGCAAACTGATTCTTTTCTTCCCTTCAGTTGTAAGAAACTGTGACATGAATATTATTAATTACCAATGATAATATATATTAGTAGAAAAATAGAGACAGCTATTTGGGAAAATAATAAAGTAAGATTTTATGCTTTCTGAAATGGAAAATTAATGTCAAAGTAACATTTATACTAAAAACATAGAAATAGCAAATGAACAGAATATAATTTAAAATATACTACAACAAACTAACCAACTCTAAGCTTTCATTTATGGAATATGATGGTACTTATGCAATCTTAATGAAATGTGATTGTGCATATGTAGCATTTAAACACCTGTGATCTTTTTATGGGACATGGGAAGATGGGTAATAATATTCATGTATTTTTTTCTATGATGACAAGACATCTACAATTTTTTATTCAGTAAACACTTATTGAACTACTCTATAACAGATAATGTTTTAATTTCTGAATTTTACTGGGGGGAAAAACCCAACCTGCTATTATGGGCAATGCAATATAGTAGGAAGGAGAGATAATAAACACATACGAGTAAATCCATGAAACACTTTGTTGGTGCTAAGTGCTAGCAGAAAATAAGGTGGAGGATATGATAGAAAATGTCAGATCTTTACCAAGTACACATCTCTATATAACTGCTTGCTACATAGCAGCTGGTTTTTCCCAGAGCAAACGGAGTAGTGGAGGGAAAGAACAAAGAGAAGTATCAGTGTCTTTCATAGCAATCTCAAAAGTAATGTGTCATCATTTCTGCCATAGTCTGTTGGTCATATACATCAATACTGCTACAGTCTGGGAAGAGGCCACACAAAAGTCTGAATGCCAGTAAGCAGGGATCACTAGGGGACATCTCTTAGAGGCTGGTTACCATATGCAGTAAGATTAAATATCCAATGGAGGTCTAGGGTAATGGACAATGCAAAAAAGATCCAGGAATATCTTGATAATTAAATTTCATTTTCTGAAATGCAGTGATATCAGAAGCAAGACTAAATAAAGAAAGGGTAAATATGTGACCAATATATTATAACAATGTATATAAATTTTTTCTTTGAAAATGTGCCACAAAGGGAAAGATAGAAGTGACTTGAAGGTACTAAAGATAAATAAAATATGAAGAAACTATACATACCATGCAAACAGTCAGTGGAGAGCAAGGGTTTTAAAATGTTCATAAGAATAAGTAAAACAAGCCGGGCTTGGTGGCTCAGCCTGTAATCCCGCGCTTCTGGGAGGCTGAGGTGAGTGGATTGCCTGAGCCCGTGGGTTCGAGACCCGCCTAGGCAGGCGAGACCTCATCTCTACAATAAATAAAAAAAATCAGCCGGGCATGGTAGCTCCTGCCTGTAATTCCGGCTACTCAGAAGGCTGAGGCAGAAGGATCGCTGGAGCCCAGCAGGTCGAGGCTGCAGTGGCCAGGAGCGCCCACTGCACTCCAGTCTGGGCAACAGAGTGAGACTACAACTCAAAGAAAAAAAAAAGTAAATAAGGGAAGGAGGTTACTGAGTCCCATTTATTCCCTCCCTTTTATGGAGGAAGGAAGCAATACAAAGGATACAAAAGTAACACATTTAGACTTGGATGGAAAGATATAAATTACTTTCTCTGAGAAAGCATGGAAGGTATAAAGCATATACAAAGAGATTAGATGTTTCAGTATGGAAAAACAGATTTATGCAGGTACTTATGCACTGAGTTCTTTAAGTGGAATGATAGCTTTCAGAATAAGAACTTCCTAACATAGGGTCCCAGACAATTACAAAATCACTTTCTTGGGCCTATCTCAACATCATTGTAATCCTAAAATTCTGATCAGTCAAAATATTGGATAACAGAGTGATTCATTGTCACCTTTATTACTTTAATAATGTTTGACCGCCTCATCAACAAAGGATACCTGCATAACGAACATTTGTATACCTAACCCTGAATTGTATCCCACATATTTAAAATAAAAAAAATTATAAAACAAAACAAAACAAAAAAATGCTTGACATTTTTAGAAAAAAGTGTACAACCTTGAAGAATGGAACACAAATCTATACTTTTCTAACATAACTGGGATCTAAACACAGCTGTGAAACTCATTGTTGTTCCAGTGAACCTCTGCAAAAATCCATACCACAGTTATTATTATTGTTGTTGTTGTTGTTGTTATTTATTTTTAGTTGGAGTCTCTCAGTCACCCAGACTGGAGTGCAGTGGCACACTCATGACCACTGCAACCTCAATCTGCTGGACTCAGGTAAACTTTCTGCCTCAGCCTTCCAAGAAGCTGGAATTACATGTGCGGGCTACCATGCCCAGCTAATTTATTTATTTATTTGCTTATTGTAGAGATGAGATGTCTTGCCAAGCTGCCCAGGCTGGTCTCAAACCCCGGAGTTTAGGCAATCCTCTTGCCTCGGACTCTCAAAGTGCTGGGATTATAGGCTTGAGCCACCGTTTCCAGCCAACATATTTTTAAATATGTAGAATTTTTTTTTAATTATGTAAAGGAAATAGTCAACTCTCATATTTTAGAGATTAAGAATAGTGACAGAACATACATACACATCCACACACTCCTCCCATTCCCTTTAATTTCTAAATATATCTATTCCCTTCTCTGAAATGTCTGTCATTTTTCATAGTTCATGTGCCTTTTCTCTTTCTTTCTGCCTCCTATAAATCTTGGTCCAGAATTTTTCATCCCTTACTATCTTCATTATTAATTCCTTCTCTCTTTCTCTTGCTGAACTTTTGTTCTCTCACTTTTTCCAAATGCCTGTCTACAGGCATCTTTTACAAATAACAATCTGTTGCTATACAAACAACAAATCAACCAAGACAAAGACTTAATCCTACTTTTACTTTAAAAAAAATTTTCTTTATTTTACTATTTATTGTCTTGTACTAATGTTTTTTGCTTAGTTTCTTACTTAAAATAACAGTGTCTGGCCATTAGTCAAACTATTTTATTCAGTCTTGTGTTGCAACTAATGCTTATTGGCTTATATAAAAGTATATTTGTTGGCCTATAGAAATTTGTTTACCACACTCTATCTCTCTGCTGAATTTGATAGTGTTGTCCATATCCTGAATTTTATACTTGTTCTCCATTAGCTACTGTAGTTCACTTCTTCTGATCACACCTGATTCTCCTACTATATTTCTGACAATGCTTGCCTTTGTAGGTCATTCTCCCCTATCCACACATTAAATGTTGGGCGTTCTTAGCCATTTTTAACTTGATTCTATTTTTAGTTAGATCCTTTCTTGAAAGGTTGTAATGAAATATTATAGACTTCGATAATTTTATTTATTTTTTTAAGCTGGGAGCTCTCAATGACATCTCTGAATGTTCTTAAAATATTTTAATATTGAATTCCTATTTAGAATTACTTCAAACTATTATATTGAATTCATGACTTACCCTCTCAAGATAATGTACAATATATGTAAATTCTCCTGTCAATAAATTTCATTATTATTTATTCTCACTTCCATTTTATTTCTCATCATAGTTCAATTTTATCATACTTTTAGGAAATCTACTACAAAATTTGTTCTTAAATACAGATTTTCCTCTCCATTTCACTTCCAGTGTTAATCACAAATTAGCTATCACTTGAACTATTCTTAGATATTTTTCTGGCCTCTCTACCAATAATCTTTTTTAAAACTAGTTTAGTATGTACTGTTTTGTGAAGTATCTTATTCAAAAACTGAAGTGTGTATACCAGTCTTGAACTTGTGTACTTATCTGTGCTACAAAAGATACATCAAATTTCTTAGGTCAGTTCAATAGACCTTACATAATCTCTTTCTCAATGTAGTTTCATACTTCACATGTCCTGCCTGAATTGTTTTGTTCCATGTGATTATCAAAAATATTTCTGAGACAATGAAAAAGCTCTTTAATAACTTGTGTTTCTGATCTCTTTCATTTAGTGCCCTTCTTGAGTTTGCTTTTAGACTTGGAAAATGTTTACATGTCCAATAGTCTTATTCAAGTGTTTTCTTCTCTACTATTTCCCAAAACATATCTTAAAAAATAACTGACAAAAAGACAAGATATGCTTCCTGAATTATTT
Organism: Carlito syrichta; assembly: GCF_000164805.1. Classification (NCBI taxonomy): domain Eukaryota; kingdom Metazoa; phylum Chordata; class Mammalia; order Primates; family Tarsiidae; genus Carlito; species Carlito syrichta. The sequence goes on along the minus strand of NW_007255098.1, from coordinate 37,776 downwards.
AGATTGGGCATGTCTGTAGAATTGACGAGATCTATTTTTACAAGGATGAATTTACAGGAGTACATAGGACCTTGGAGAATTTATTTGAAAAGAAATGGTTTCTCTCTCTCTTTCGTCTCGGCCGCCACCATGCCATCCAGACTGAGGAAGACCCGGAAACTTCAGGGCCACGAGAGCCACGGCCACGGCCACATCGGCAAGCACCGAAAGCACGTGGGAGGCCGTGGTAATGCTGGTGGCTTGCATCACCACAGGATCAATTTCGACAAATATCACCCAGGATACTTTGGGAAAGTTGGTATGAGGCATTACCATTTAAAGAGGAACCAGAGCTTCTGCCCAACTGTCAACCTTGATAAATTGTGGACTTTGGTCAGTGAGCAGACAAGGGTGAATGCTGCTAAAAACAAGATGGGAGCTGCTCCCATCACTGATGTAGTGCCATCGGGCTTCTACAGAGTTCTGGGAAAGGGAAAGCTCCCAAAGCAGCCTGTCATCGTGAAAGCCAAATTCTTCAGCTGAAGAGCTGAGGCGAGGATTAAGGGTGTGGGGGGAGCCTGTGTTCTGGTGGCTTGAAGCCACACGGAGGGAGGTTCATTAAATGCTAACAAATACAAAAAACAAAAAACACAGAAAAAAAGAAAAGAAATGGTTTTACACATTTAGAGAATTATGCCATTTTTTTGTTTGTTTGTTTTTTGTTTGTTTGTTTGTTTTTCAGTCCCACGTTCACTATAGGCCATTGGTCTGAGTTAAAAATCTGTGCTGCAGAAAAACAAGAATGACTTATCTGTTTGGTATATTCTTTAGTTACATCTACCCAACAGTTCTATATTGTGGAAGTATGCTCTCAGATAAACTTGGTTCTTTGTATCATTGGCTTCCACAGCAGTGAATTTCATCAACCTCATATCAAAAAATATTTAAAAGAAAAAAATGGATAATTGTGTCTATACTGAACATATACAGACTTTTACTGTCATTATTCCCTAGATAATGAAATATAATAATTATAAAGCATTTATATTGTATTAGGTGTTATAACTAAGAGGTGATTTAAAGTGTACAGGAGGATGCATAGGTTGTAAAATCAACACAGATTGCAAGTAGTACACAGTTTTACATGGGGAACATCTGTAAATTTTGGTACTTGCAAGTGGTGCTGGAATCAATCCTCCATGGAACCTAAGGATCAACTCCACACACACACCCTTAGGTAGAACTTCTCAGATTGCCTCCTGCTTTGTCCTCAGTTTTTTTTTTTAAATCATGTTATCTTTAGGTAAATGACTCTTTTTGATAGATTCCGTATCCATTTATTATTAATAATAACAAAAGTACATCATAAAATTAATCCATTAAACTTTTGTGTAATTGTAAATAAATCATAAATAAATAAAATGCAATAAAGAAATGTAACCCCAAAGATGGTAATAGATAAAGAAGTTAGGCAAAGGTGTTATAATATGTACATAATTTATGCATCTGAAAATTGTTAAACACTATAAAAAGTAATACAATCATTACATAAAAACTAAATTTTCAGATCAAAATGTATATTTGTTCTAAGAGGAATTGTAGTATATAGTAAATATTAACTGATATCTATATATAGTTATTAAAGTAATTGAGTAAAGATATATCCTATAGGTAATTTACTTTCAGTTACTACTAAGATAAAGTGTTTCTATTTGTATTCAGGCTATGAGAAGTTACAAAAAATAGGAAACAGTCTGGTTTGTATCAATACTCTACACTACAGCACTGAACAGATTACTGAGGAGTAATGTCTGACAGATTTTAAAAGAAAATGAATAAAGGCTAAGAATTTCTTTTTTTATTGCCTAGCCAAGTTCTCTTATGTCGATTTTAAAAAATAATAGGATAAACAGAAATCTCAAACACATACAACACTTGGTAGCATCCAATAATTGTGGGGGAACAAAAAGACGCCAAAATCCACTAACTGACATAATATAAATTGAAATGAATCAAGGAAATAATTATGGTATCATTTTTAGTAAACATTGAATATATCTAAATATATAACAGAATGAAATGTAATATATTCTATCAATGGGAAGCTAATTAATTAAAATGTGGTTAAATAAAACATGTAGTATTTAAAACAATAAAATAACTGTTTTATATCATATGGAAAGATATCTAGGATGTATTGTTAAGCAAATTTTCTTCTGTCTACCACCTAAGACTGTAGGTGTCTGAAGTTCTTGTAGATAGATAAATGAGTAGATAGATAGATAGATAGATAGATAGATACAACCTTTAAAGGTGTATGTTAGATAAAGTAACATAATATGCTGAAATCTATAGACCAGAAACTGAATAATGAATCAAACAGAATGCAATTTTGTAAACTTTTATGTAATTGTCCAAAAATAGATTTTTCAGATCAGTAGAAAAAATATTTCTCCACATGATCTTTTAAAAATGTGGTGACAGAGTACCTGCCTTTGTTGATGCGTGACCTCCAAGGTCAATATGAACATCTCTAGGCTACCTTGCCAGAAGAAAAATGGTTTTATGGTTCATACCTGAAAGTCACACATGGCACTTCCAAGACCATTTCTGGATGGTAATCAGTCACATGTCTATACTTTCCTGCAGCAGAGACTTGGAAATGTATGCCAGGAACAAGTGGACAACACAGCATCTGTCAGTTTCTTCCACTGCATTCATAATAAGTAAATGAGGAAATAACTTAAGAATTAACTATTGAAAGCAGAGCTGAATGTTTTTATTAGTCATTCTTTTATAGCTATAAAGGAAGAACATATTAAGGCTTAGAGGACATGACTGTCCTGGAGAATGTGATAAAGTACATAAGAAGAAAAAGTTGAGTGAAGAGGTCAATAAAAAATTTACCAGGCAACCCCTCAGGTTCCCTCCCACTGTGGGAACTTTCTGTCCTCTCAATAAATCCTGCTTTCTTAAAAAAAAAAAAAAAAAAAAAAACAACAACAAAAACCAAATACCTGTTTTTGTGCAGTTCTGAACTAGTTTGAACAAAGAATAAATGTAACAAATATCTCAGGTCATTTTATATGCACAAATTTGTGAATGAGCTCAATCACTCTGCTTTTTGAGGAGTGGAGTTGATTGACCCTTTTCATAGTACAAGCCTGGGAGCATTGATGGCTCAATGGCAGAATTCTCACCTCCTATGCATAGTACTAGAAAACATTTTGAAATAAAGACATTAAATTTATCCAAATCTGTGTTGATATTTAAATGATAAATGTACTTTTTTCTTTATCCTTGTTGAATTCCCTCATGGTGATGGAGTTTTCAAATGCCATATTCAAATATTGGGTGTGATTCTCCACTCAACTGTGAATTTAGCTTGCAGGGAAATAATTATTTCTCTTCAGCTCTTTGTAAGGTAGTATATTATAACTGCAGGCAGTATATCTAATGCTTAAAATTCCTATTTCCTTAATTCTTTCTTTTCATTTATTTCACATACCCATGAAAGTAAAATTATTGAATAAAATAATTTTGAGTTCTATCTGTTAAAATGTAAGAAACCTTTTTTGAAAAATATTAGTTTAAGGTACAACACCATCTCGAGATTTAACAAAAGCATTAATGCATTTTACATTTTATCATGTTTTATTACTGCCTAGCACCTTATTTACAATAAAAAATAATGAGTTGTGGAGATATCTATTAAGGGATTTCATGAGAAATGACTTTATTCTCACTATGAGACTAAATGGAGGCAGCAGCACAGCATTATTCAGGATAAATGACTGTTTGATAGGATGATTATACCAGGAGGGATAACCTTCTCTGTGGTGTACAAAAATTCTCAGGTTCAGAAATACAGCCAAACACAAGTAGGAATATCCCTAAGAGACCTTTTTCTGGCAATGGATGAGAGCTTTCTCCTTTAGGACGTTTAGAGGTCAGTACTAACAGTTTCAACAATAACCAAAGTCTATTTAAAATGTTCCTTGTTAGAGAAATGATGGGGATAAAGATTTTCCTTTAATTTAATTCCAAAGGATAAGAAGCACTGTCAAGAACAAGCAAAAAGAATGTGGCAAATGTACATGAAAGGATAAAATTGAGCACAAGTTCTTCTATTATACATCCGTAAATTAAAGCGTCACAAATGAAAATTAATACGGTAGTCTAGTGTAAATTAGGCCACAGAGCTCAAAACTAAATTATATCTTGTGTGCTGAGTTTCAACTCTGTTCTTTCCTTTTGAGATGCAGTCATATACATGGCATGACTCTGAAGGATTACTTTTCATGTCTCTATATTTTCTTTTCACCTTTTGGAGTATTGATGGACTGTTAATGAACAAGAGATTTTATATATTGACAAACTTAGGTACAATAAACAATTATACAATAATAAAAATTCTGAAAAACTTGACTATTCCCCAGATTCACACATGTAAACAATCCCAGATCATTTGTAGTCACTTAGCCTCCTTATACACTTTGGGGAGCTATGTGGTAAACAGGACTCTTTTATTCCCCGGGAACTTATTAGCAGATATGTTTCTGTGTATTTTGATGACTGAAAAAGATCTAGGAGAGCAGTCAGTAAGGAGTGCAGTGAATTTGGAGCTGTTTTTCAAGCACTGTAGATATGTAAGTGCTGTTACTGCAGTGGTGAGTTCGGAAGCTTTGCTGCAGAAAACTTGGACAGTCTCTTTAAGAAAAGCCTGCTTTATTTGAGGATTTGTTTTCCTTAGTGCCACATAGGTTGCATGCATTATTTATACATAGATATATAGAGTGATCTTTTCATTTTTAAGTGAATGATAATTGAAGGAATTTAAATGTAATGAAATAACTGGGGGGAAAGGGGAGGGTTAACATAATCATATAAAGACTTTTTCAATTAAATATACTTATTTGCTCTATTTGATAGAAATGCAATTTCTTAATGATCATTTCTCAAATCCATGTGGGTTTTGTTTTTTTTAAATGCCAGAATCATTGCAAATGAGACATTTTACATTCCCTTCTTTCTGCTTATACGCTGGGAACTGAATGGACGCTTGCCAAGTAGCAGCAGAATATTGCATTATTCAAAACAAGTATCCTTCTACATGTTTATGATCATTTATAAATCTTTACCCAGCTTCATATCACAGTCACAAAAATTTCAGGTGTACATTCTTTCTCTCCTCTCTCTCTCTCTCTCTCTCTCTCTCTCTTCACTGGCCCACTGGCTCGCTGTAGCTCTCACTCTTGTTCTCATGCTGACTCTCTCTGGCTTTATTCTCTGTCCTCCACATCCAAGTGAATTGATTTAAAATGATTGAACCAGGAACCTTTTCAACTGTTTATTATTTTTGCACATACAACAAGCAAAACAGGCATATCCATCTATAAAAAATGGAGTTAAATCAGAATGTTTTCTTTGTTTGTAAAATATTATTTAGATTTAGATTGTTAAAGATATTATACAAGAGTATTCAATTAAGAATGTTTCAAGTTGGTCAGAAGGATTGAGAATCTTACTAAATGGCTAATTCTTCAGAGAATTTCGCACAATTTTATGCTCATAAAATATCTGCGGTCAGGGCACTTGAAACCAGCTCAGAAAACCCAGATATTTCTTACTTATCTGGATTAGGCAATCTTTTAAAATAATAATCATGAAAGTTTTCTACTTATTTAATTAAGTTATATATTTCCTTACTCCACAAAGTCAAATTCACATATTCAAAAAGTATACTTTCTGTGGAGATTTTAGACTCTTGGTAAATTTCACAAATCCTTTTTAAGATTTTATTTTCAAAGTTAGTTCTACTTAATGAATACCATTGTCCCAAACTGCCAATATTTATAATTTCTTAAAATATTTTAATGAGTTTTCTATTTTGTTTCTTACGTTTGGAGTCTGAATAGGCTAATATCATCATCTCCATTTTACATATTTTTTAAAAAGAGACAATTTAAATAGTTTGCCTCTTGCTACATCTAGACAGCATTTATTCTGACTACTAGTCAGTGCTACAACATAGTTATTTTTATTTAATATTCTGGGCTCCTACTTAATACTAGCTCAATCACATACTTTTTTTTTTCTTTTGGAAAACTTCTACAAAGACAAAATAACTTAAAAGACATGTTAGTTACTTAAAAATACCTATTAAAATGCCTTCTGTAAACGAGGAACCCTGAGGGCATACAATTATAAAGCATACTATAGATGCATTCTGGTTGGGCTATATTTCAGTTAAGCACAAGACAGGGAGGCCCTTTAGAAAAGTTCTGCATATTCTTAATCCACCTACCATTAAGGAAGTGTGCTGTGATTTGCAGTGCATAACATGCCTTGGCAGAGGTTCCACCGGTAATAAGCAGTAGCAGAAAGAGTTATGGATGCTGGTTCAGTCTCAAACTAAACTTCATTGCTGAGAAAGATTCATTTTATTTGCTATTTTGTTTGTTTTGTGGACTCTTGGTAGTACCTTTCTATCACTTAAATCTTCAAAGTTTAAAACAACATGCACCCATTTTTTGCATTTCAGCATTACTCAAGTTCTGAAGCTTTTAGTCATGTCATGCTGTCCATGAAAAATGTGATAGATGTACTCTTTCCTTGGGCATCATATTTGCTTCTACAAACAAAGCTCAAAGTATAAGAAATTTGTAATTTTCATCATACCTGACAGGACTGACAGACACATTTCTCTCAGTTTACTTGGTATGTGTTTTTGATATGGCTCAATTATGAAAGTAGCATTTATTTGTTTACAGTTTTAAATTCTCAAAGTAGCAAAACAGATTACAATAGTCATATTCAAAATTAAATGAAAATGATATTCAAATCATTTCTAGAATGAAATACCTTGCATTTTATTGTAGAGAGTACTTGAAGCAACAGTAATGAAGGTTAGAAGAAATACAAAAATGATCAATACTGTAAGTAAAATAAATAATTTGCGCCAATAGTTAGCATAAACACACTACTTTCACTACACATTGCTAAGTTGCCTTAACATTAGAGTATTTTGCTTTGTAAATCCAAGGTAGTAAACTGTTTTATGTTTTAAGTTTCAGCTTGGTGCAAATTGAATCAACTGAGCTGTAAAATCAAATTTATCATAAAAATGGTAACTGACCATTAACTACTGTGTAATTCTGTAAACATGGCTCTACTGTGGTACTACAAGACTGTCTGTTCTAGAACATGACAAACAGTTAGGTGGAACAAGAAAAGTCAGTGTGTTTGTCACTAGGAACAAGAAAGGTAAAAAGAACATGATCTTGTACAGTTTCATTATTTTCTTCACAATTTTAAGGCACGCACTGTGCTCTTAATGGCAAATGCCTAGAGGTATGGTGCCTTCATTTTAAATTACAGTTATGTATGTTTAAGAGATTGTATCGGCATTTTCAAGGAGTTGCTTCTTTATATTAGATATTTTGTTTTAAGTGCAACAAAAGGCCAAGCTCAAATTCATTCCTAATGAGCCATGTGTTAATGTCAAAGTTTCTGCTGTCCACTCAAATGCCAAATAACACATCTGACTTTATAATGAACCAAACAGTTGTCTCTTCATAATCTCAGTTAACCTTCTGTGAGATAGCTGCATCCAAAATTTATAACATGGTGGAGAAGGCTGTTGAAGTAATGGCTGAAATCCAATCAAAAATGTAAAACCTCTCATGTTGTGTCAATATTATGGACAAGTCTTTAACATTCTATCTCTACGTAGGATAAACTGATCCAATAAATTCCAGCTGGTATGTTGCCTGATTTCAATGTACCCTGTTTACTAAAGGGGGAGAGATCAAAACTAGATGACAGGCATCAAGGCAACAACCAACGGCAGAGTGGTGAAAATGTGCACAAAAGTCTGAAATGACACCACCAACTCTTTCTTTTCCACAGAGGGTACTGTTTCCAATCAGTCATATAATTTCTTATACTCCTAGGCTCTAAGTTTTACTTGTTTTCTGACTTGACACTTGATGACATTCAAAAAGTTTAATGTTTATCTTTTCTATTCTCTAGGTAATATGTCATACCTGGTTAAAATGAAAATAAATGTCTTCTCATAGTCATGATTAATGAAGTAGATATCTAGAAATAAGGAGATTTTAGGATATATAGGATGAAGTGTCATACATACACATTAAAATTGAGAATTGAGATTAGATAGATAATTTAGGCAAGCTTATAAAATAGAGAAACATTTACATTTTTGTTCCATTTCCTAGTGAGTCAGACTGTACTAATAGAAGTTCCCAGATAGATATTTCAAGTATTTACTCAAGTGTAATAGAGAAATTTGGAGTATTCATACATTAAGTTGAAAAATACTTTAGTAGTGGTAGAAATTTTAAAATGCATCAGAATAAAAATGAAATAAGTAGAAAGACTAATATTAGAAAGGGCTACAGTTAAGTGTTAAGTTATTGCTTTTGATGAGATATAAGTATTTTTAACTACTTTATTGGATTTTCCAACTTGTCTCTAATGAAGCTGAATTATTATGTTTTAAGTTTTAGTCAAAATAGATATATCCAAGTTCTGGCACTGCACAAATTTAGCCTGAGAGAGAGGTCTGCTCTTTGAAAGAAGATGAAGTAAACACATTAAAATGACATCATTAAATAAATACCTTTGCTACTTGCTTCAGAGTCTGTTTTTTTTTTTTTACATTCTTTGACCATCTCTAAGTAGTAGACTTAGTAATTAAAGTTATAGCTTAAGCATATATAATTTATTGTAATGCATATATTGTATACATTTAAATTTAAATTGTACATACATAAAATAATACATGTATCATTTCAAACTATATCAAATATATCCATTACCTAGTAATTAATATGTACAAAATTGTGAATATCAATATTATGAATTTGTAGAAACTAAGTCAATTATAAAATTTGTATGAAATTGCAAAAGAACAAATGTGGTTTTGAAGATGGTAAAAACTAGAGGATTATATTGCCAGATATCAAACTCATTACAAAAAGCATAGAGATCAATATAGTGTTGGTAGATAGAATATTATACATTGGATAGATCAATTTACTTCAAGGCTAGAAATAGAAATTGGAATAGGAATGTAACTCCAGATGTTTAGCTGTGGAGAGTGAAAAGAGTAAGAGAAAGGGAGTGAGAGAGAGAGAGAGAGAGATGAAAGAGAGAGAGAGAAGTCAGGAAATAGAGAGAGGTAAAGGAAGAGGAGAAGGAGTATGAAACACTACATAAAATAATGCTTTATCCCTTCTTTTCAGAGTGCTTTTGTTTCCAAGTTATGTCTAAGAATATCGTGTGGACCATCTCTCCTGTGACTTGTTCTCATGTGGCAACTAGTTGACCACAAATGCTCTTGAGCTTTAAATAAAATCTGTGTGAATGATTCTCAAATCTTTATCTTTGACTCTAAACTTTCCCTAGAATTCCAGATTCCTAAATTAAATTATATACTAGACCACATCAATTTATTATGTAATATTTACCTTCAAATTTAGCATATTCTACAGAGGACTCTAGATTTCTTGTAGCTTTCTCTCAAATGTATGACTTCTCAGACAGTAAGTAATTCCATAGTCCTATTCAACAAAAAATATGGACATTGTTTTCAATTTTTCTATTTTCCTAACTCCATTCCATGTGTAACTCTCTCTTCTCCACCACTGACATTGTAAACAAAACTACATTTATTTATTTCATAACACAAAGCAATAATCCCCTGATTTCCTGATTCCACTCTTGATAACTTCTTTATGATCTGTTCTCAGTCCAACGGACTCACATTTAAAAGTATATGTCAAGTAATGTCATATTCATGCAAAATACTAATAATAACACCCAAGAATACAAAAGCTTCTCTCCCCTCAAGATTCACATAATTGGCACCTTCCTATCTCTACGTGCTTTTCCTTTCTCTCACAATGCTCTCATAGTAAATTCGGCAGAGGTATTTTTTGTTTTCCTTTTTCTATTTTCATGAACACACTCAGTTTCTACCTTAGAGCCTTTTAAGAAGCTATACCATTGTCTTGGATGCCCTTTCTCTTGATCTTTGCTTAGTTATGTCCTTACTGTCATGACCACAGGTTTTGGATTACTTCACTTGGCCATTTCACTTAAAGTAATATCAGGTACACTTAGGCTATTTAATTTGCAACATAATACTTACTATAACTTCATATTTACTTCTTTATCTATTTACAGAAAACCCAACAAAATGAAAACTCTTTGTAAACAAGACTCTTGTTTGTAGCTGTAGAGTAGTGCCTATCATGTGTAAGCAAGTACTTGGTATTTATTGTTAAATGTTAAACAAAAAGGCATGTTATGACAAGACTAATGCCAGAAGTAGGACCAAAATTTTAGTCCTGGAGTAAGAAGGAAGAAAAGCCAAATTAAGGTAAAATATTAGAATAACTGTATTAGAAGGACTAGTAAGGTAACTACAGATAGAAGAAATATAATAAACATATACAAAAACATTCTTCTCCCTGCATCTCTGAAAGGAAGATGATTTTTCATTTCTCTAGTACTAATATAGAAAAATTACAGGGTATGAACATTGTTTCACTACCATTTGCACACTGTAGATCCAGTGTTGGTGAGCATATTTCGATCTTTTAGACCTCTAAATTTGCTAGAATATTATTGGCATTTGACTCACTAAGGTATTGAATGATTTCCTGGGCGAGTTCTAAAATCTAGCTAAATATATTATGTTTAAAGGAATTAATATACAAGGCCATAAGTGTTAAAATTGTGAGTGTTTAAATTGAAGAATTCTGTAGTAAGGAAGTTCCAATATTTCCAGATAATAGACAGGAACCTAAAGTGTCTTGAATGTTAAGTATGAGTCATAGTCTTAAATAATGTGAATGAAGGGCAAACATAATCCAAATTAAGAAACCGGGAAATTGGGTTGTCAGCTATTTTACAAAAATCATATGTGGAACTGCATTTTGTTATTTTGTTCAGGTCAGTTTTAACACTTCAGCGTGAAGTTCTGATGTATACATCATTGACAAAATGAAGTAAAATTCACCATGATTTTTTTGTTCATTGATATTTTCTCTGCAAAGGCAGATAACAAATGGAAAAACTAATTTATAATGTTATTTTCCTTTTAGAAATCTATCTTATCTTGAAATAAAATAAGGTGTTTACATATTTTGAGTAGCTGCATTAGGACCATGGTATCTGTACAATATTTTACCACCATGCTAACTTGAGTCACTTGATTAGGACCCTGAATTGTCTTTTTGTCCTTTTGTTCAAACCTAAATAGGTGTAACAAGTACTTGCTGCTCTTTCAAACTGGAATTTAGAGTTTGTATGCCCTACTGTAATGGAATCTCCTTTGCAACTGCGGTAATGGAAAATAACATAAGTAAGTACTACTTATTTTCTTTTCATTATGAAAGCTGTAGGCTGTTAAAAATATATAACTTGATTTGCTGCCTATATTGCCACAACTCAATTCATTGTAAGAAATGCTGATAAACCATATTAAAGCAAAAGAAAAATATCTTTTTTCAGAAGAAGTATCATTCTAAATAGAGTTCAAAATTACGATTTAGTATTTACAAACTAAATATTTTTTAGGAAATAGAAAAAAGAATTGTGTTGCATTATAGTTATCCAATGTAAATCACTTTAAACATTTGAGTGAGAGTTATGTTCTAAAGAATAACTTTTGATAGAAGACAATTAGAAAATTTAAGAAAATGCTAAACTTGAGTTACAAAAGCAGAGAAAAAATAATTCTCAGGTTCTGTGTATCTAAACATATGCAATATTTTATCCAGGACCACATTTGAGGACATAGTAGTACTATTAGTTATAATGAGACATAGTATAAAATACTGCTTGATTTTTTCCAGTTGTTTTATATTCTCATGTTGTTGCATTATCCTATAAACATAACCCAATATGATTTCCCACTCTCATCCAAAAGATTAAAATACTTATTCAAAATTAAAATGCAAATAGCTTCTCAGGCTTTGTATAATACTCATAAAAGTACACAGATATGAATGTACTTAATCACCATAAATATTTGTTTACACATACCTTAAAACAAAGATTCATGTACATTTTCCAAATATCAGTATTATTTTTATAATTATTGCCTCTTTAAACTAAGAGCACTTAGGATAGCATTATTCTCAAACATAATCTAAGGTGCTAATCATTTATTAAGCCAGTTTAACTGAGCACTATAAATGACATTAGTAAGTTTTTTTGCATTATGCTGTCAATAAAAATTGTAGTACACAGTAGTTCCAATAATAGTTTAGAGTTCATATTTTAGTTTCAACAACTTGAAGATATAGCTCACTTTTAAATGTGTAAAGCATTAAAGTTTAGCATAACTACTTTATGGGATGAACCAATCATTTAAGAACCATGATATAGAATATCATCAAAATATCCTTCTTCCTTGAAAATAAAAGATCAACCTTGTCAAAGATGTAAGTTATTTTAGATTATATGCTCTTAAAAATGTGGCATTTAAATGCATGACTGCCATGTATATATTTAACAAATCCTAACAGATTTAACAAGGATCTCCCCTCATATCTTAACCAATGATATCTAGAATATCAACTCTAGAAGATTAGAACATAATTTTCACTTATGTTTGACTCCAGATTTAAAAGGGTCTTGTCATTTCCTAATAAATGGACAAGGTAAGTGAGGAAAAGTACTTCCTACTTAATTCTTCCTTCTTTCCTGAGACAGATTCCCCTAATGTCCAATATATTCCCTGAACAACCATGGTCAAAAGCTGAAATCCTGGATTAGATTTCCCTAGTTCTAATTTCTGGTCTATCAGTTAGCAGTTGTTTGACTTTGGTAACTGACTTAATTTCTTTGCATTTTAGTTTTCCTATTTATTAAAAGGAGATAACAATGGTATTTAACTAATAAGTTGGTTATGCAGTAGTCAATATCTGACTGGGGAAAGGGGGACATACCTCATCAACAAGGGTAGCTGCACAATGAATGTTTGTATACCTAACTCTTAACTGTAACTCACAATTTTAAATAAAATATATATATTAAAAAATAAATAAGTTGGTTATGAACAAAATAAATTAATATGTGCAGAGCACATACCAGCATACTAAGTGCTCAACAAATGCCATTAATATTATTTTTCTCAGCTCTATTTCCAGCTGTTTGCTATAATAAATCTTTCTTGGTCTCTGTAATTGCTATCATGTAGTTACAGACCTGCATAGTTCTCCACTCCTAAATATTTGGCTTTGATAACTCTATATTTAACCAAAATTCTGCTAATCTTTCATTAGATTGTAAGACAGTTTGAGAACAGATATCATGCCTTATTTATGTTTATCCTAATATTTTTATGACTTTTTTGAAAAAGAATATATACATGATTAGATTACAATAACGATGGACTTGGTTTTTAATACCCTGTACTGGCAAACTTAATGAAATAGTTGTATATTTCTAAGCCAAAGCTTCCTGGAAGTTATCTTTAAATACTGTTTTTAATCATGTACTGAACAAAAAATAGAAATATATATAGTTTTATTATATATATGGGGTATTATACATGTATATATTCATTCCCAGTTTCTATTCATTGACAGTAACTAGAAGTAATGACACCCCAGTAATAATAAGCATATCTAATGCTCAGATCTTTTCTAAACACCATTCTTCAATAGAAAAAATAAGCAGGCACTTAGGAAAAGTGGTTAATTCCATTTCTAGAGAAAAATTTAGATGAGCTTAACATTTTTTTGTTGTTGTTGTTGGAGTCTCACTCTCTCGCCCAGACTGGAGTGCAGTGGCTGCTCCCGGCCACTGCAGCCTCTACATTTTTTAGTGTCCAAAAGTAAGAACATGATAATTTTTTTAAAAGATTGAGTGAGTATTGTCAAAAGAACACAGGCACCAACCTAATAGCCAAAGCTGGGAAAAAAAGACACAAAATAATGATACTATTAAAGTATAATCCATAGAATAAAATATCCATAGACCCAGTGACATAAATTTAAAAATTACATAAACAAATGGGTGAGAAGGTAGAGCTATTTCATGCAGTAGAATTTTAATTAGTAAATGTATTATTTTAATAACTCAAAAGTCATCATTAGGAAAATGTCATAATAATCATTGTTGCAAACAAGATCCACTGATGGATTCTAAGATTAGTGGGTCAAAGTTTGAGAAGTAAGACTATTTACCTAGTGTAGAACTTTCCCCCCGGAATAATTATTAATTACAAAGCAGAAAAGAGCAAATTTACACTAGAGAAATCTAGCAGAAATATCTTAATCAAAAGATTAATGTCAAAACATCTCCAATAATAAGACAAATTAACATCATAACCATGTAATATGATGAATCAAGAAGGACACGATACCATTTCTGTGGTATTCTTGCCAAAAACTCATAACTTCAGTCCAATGAAGAGAAAACACCAGACAAACCCCTTATTGAAATAATTTTACACAATGACTAAAAAATATTCTAAGAGGTGTCAAGGTTACAAACAAAATGAAATTATAGTGTAATTGTTATAGACTACAGATGAAAGAGAAATAATTAAATGGATTGTAAGAACCTGGATAGAATACTGAAACAGTGGACGGGCTTTAGCAGAACAATTTGTTGAAACTTGAATACATTTTATTGTTCATATCATATTTTGGATAATTTCAATATAATTCTATAAGATATTAATATGAGGAACATCTGAGAGGATTTTACAAAAAATATTTGTACTGTTTTTGCCTATATTTATATTTCTAAAATTAGTTCATATGAAAAGGTTTATTCTTTAGTAAATAAGTGATTAATTACTCATAAAACTGCAGAATTATTACAAAGTTAGTTTTAAGTTCCATACTGTATTCAGGATAAGCTAATGATCAGTCAGAATAAACTAGGATATATGATTCACAAATGACCCCAATGGTTTAATGTTCATTCATACTTTTCTGCAGGCCATGCCAATTCTCCAAGGAAAGTCTCCATGGAGTAACACAGATACCTAAGCTGGTGAAGGTTCTGCCATTTTGTGGGAACACTATTTGAAATATGTGACATCTTTTGCTAACACAGCCTGAGCATAGTGAACCTGGTTGTGCTAGACTTTGAAAATTAAATTTCTCTTGTTTAAAGTGATATTTGTAACGTTTTATTGAACAGTCACATCTAACAACAAAAAAGGCAATGATGTGTGACCTTCAATAAATCAGAAAGTAAGAGAAATATCAGTGAATTTTATCTCAAGCTCAAATTACTCATTAATTAGCAATGACCATTTGTCAGTGAAAAACATCTTCTATTGTGAGAATAGCATCATTGTGAAATAAGAGAATCTATCCTTCTCTAGGAATAGCTATGACACCAAGCAAGTTATGTAAGCTTTCCTAACTTGGCTTCTTTAGCAAGTAATGATAGTATTTTTTACCTTGCAGTGCTCTTATACAGATTAAATGTACGAAGAGTTTCTCACATATTTAGTAAATATGTACTTAATAAGTTGGAAAAGCATTGTGAGTGTAGAAACATTGATGCACCAGAATTAGAATCTGATCCACATTAAACTCTTAGGTCAATAGTTTCTGATGTGTGAAAAGAGTCATGTGATACTTATACTCAGGTATTCCACTTTTCCTTTGAGTGAATGAGTGTGTGTGTGTGTGTGTGTGTGTGTGTGTGTGTGTGTGTATTTTGGGTGATATTGAAAGCTGTATATATGTTTTCTAAACTGCTTTAATTGGACATGGGGAAGAAATCTCAGTGCCATCATGAATATGAAAGCTCAGATTCATTCCTAATATTGCTGGAAATAAAAGATTATAAAACCCACAGAGAGGAGATGGCGGGGGGGTCTTCCAAGAGCTGAAGTAACATATCCTGTTTGTTTTTCAATGTTTGGAAGTGGAATGTATGATGGAACTAGAAGATAATCATAGATGCTTCTCTTATAAAATCTTTCAAGAACTTGTACAACTGAGTTAGTATTAGTATTATATTTTCATTTCCATCATATTTCTTAAGTCACAGATGATTCAACTTTTCTAACACTCTATAAGATTTTTTAAATTTCATGTTAATGTATATTACTCTGAGAGCTTAGAATCTATAATTTGGGTGTGCTTTACATCTAAGGCCTCAGCTCATTGGTCTCCTGGGTATGCATTACCTGTATAGCAAGTTATATTAAAGAAAAATTTACAAAGTTGAAGAGAATGGTAGGCTTGTGATGTCACATGCATATAGGAAAGAAAATACAGCTATTGAGTCACTACAATCATTTATTTAACAACTAGTTTTTGAGCATCTATATGCATCAGGCACTGTGCTATATACTACAGATACATCTTGAAACAACAACTAAAACAAGTTTTCTGTCTTCTTGCAAGAAAGAGCAAGTACATAGGCAAATGCATAAATAAAAGATAATTTTAGAGCAGTGGGTTCTATGAAAGATATCAGAGAGAATAATTAGATAGAAAGGGAGGTTAGGGAAAGTTACCTGTGACAGTTTAGGTCAGGCTTCTTTAAGGATGTGACATTTGAACTGATTAGTGAGATGAGTTGAGTTACCTGAGGATCTGGGGGACAGTTCTCTAGGCAAAGGAAACACATAGATATGCTAGTGGAATAAAAGTGATTGTATCTAGATGAGGAGTAGAAAGAACCCCATTGTTCAGTGTAGTTGGAAATAAAACAAAGAAATAAAATTTCAGTTGGAGAAGAAATCAGAGAAGTAGGAGAGGCCATATTTTGAAAAGTCTGCTGAGGTGTAATAAGGCGCTTGGGTTTATTTTCACTTATTAGAATATCTTAACTCTTCTGAACCTCCTAAATAGATAAATATATAATTACTACACATATGACACGAATTAATTAAAACATAAAAATTGGAGCAAAACTGCCCTTTTTGATACTTTTATAGTCACTAACTTTGAAATTATTAATGGCTAATGAATTGTGGCTTCTTTATATCCATGTAGCTTCTTTATATTCTTTATATCTTTAACCATGTATTCTGGCAATCATTTTTCCACCTTGCCAAACTCAGCACTACATGCTTCACTGTTATTTTACATATTAATAGAATAAAAACCTATTCATCTTGGATTCTTGGCCTCTATATTAAGCAGTGTTGACTGAAAAGGGTATGACCTAAAAATCTATGCTAGTTGCCAACAATATCCATACATCATGCTAATAAGCTAGTTATTGTATTCCAGAATTTATTCTAAAAAGTCTAGCTGCCCTTTTGTTCAAATGAGAGCAAGTGTTGCTTTTTTGTTCTTTTTTGGTTTTGTGTTTTGTTTTAAAAGTTACTGGCGATGGATACTAAATTACTGGGTTATTGTTTTACTCATTCTCTTAGAACTTATTATAATTCAAACTTATCTGATACACTACGCCATTTAGATCATTATAGCTTAAAATAGAAAGCCACAAAAAGGTATACATTTAGGAAAGGAGGAAAGTATGTGGCAAAATGTGTAGCAAATATATTTACAAAGTTCTATGAGGGCATGGAATACATAATATCTCCTTGATTGAAAGAATTAGAGAGTTTGAACCTCCAATAGCTCAGAAACATTAGATTTATTTGTCTGTATCTTGATCCCCTTTCTCAGTAAGAATGTTGGGCGTTTTTCTGAAACACACATACACTCATGCATACAAAACACATACAACACCCACAGTGGGAGCTAAAACACTAGACTGAACTTTTGTTCAATTTGTCCCAAACCTACGCTAATATTTTGGAACTTCTAAAACTTTAATCAGGCTAAGCCAGAGAAGACTAGTAAGGGAAGTACTGAATTTTCCTGTTGCAAACCTCTACTTCACTGGCAACTTTCATGAATAAGAACTAAACTTAAATATTTTCATAGCAGTAGTATATAATAAGTACCTGTCATAGAGTAACTATTAAATAAATATTTCAATAAATAAATAAATATACTTTAGTGCTGCATTAAGACCTCCATTCATTAGTGCCTTGCCTACTTTTTGTGATGGTCAATTATGCCCTTGACTATGCTGATCAAGACCTTTTTGTTTGACCTGTCACCTACATTTCTTACGCTGTCTGCCTGATATTGGCTTTTATTTAGGACTGTTTGTACATACTATTAATGTGCTGGTCTAACTAATCATTCAGATCTCTTTGGTCATGCACATATGTCACATCCTGCTTCTTTTATGGTCAATATGTGAGAAATACAGGTCTAGTGAAGAGATTTTGTGACATATTTCTTGTTTGATTACTTTGGTTTCTGCTTAGAAATTCTGTTTTTTTTCTAAGCCCTCATTATGGTAGTGTTGATTGAATTATTTGAGAATTTTGACTTTGCCAGTTACATATTCCGATTTTCATTAAAATATACCTTTGGGTAAATAATTTCCCTACTTTATGTTACTTTTAATATAAAACACACAGGTAAAATAATTTTTCCAGGGTTGTAATTTTCACCATTCCTTTGATGCATAAATAAAACACCACTTGTTATATAATTGTTTTTCTATAAATGGCTGACACTTTATGAAATGGTGTAAAAAAATTATTTTGGAACATTCAATTTTTTCTTTAAGTTTAAGTTTTATTTTTTTTAACATGTGCTTTTATATACTTTTACTTATGTCTGTTTTCTGATTTGTAAATGTAATAAATGTATACTTGTAAGTGTACTTGGATGTCTTTATAAATATTGGTTTTCAAATTGTATTGCACTTTGTGTGTGGATTAAAAAAAATCACATCTTTGCAAATGATATTATTTTGAGCACTTAAGAGCCATGTGAGAGCTATCTCTTTCCCTTTTATTTTTATTTTATTATAGGAATTTGAAGTAAAAGTAGATTAATTGCATAGTTAGGCTGTATGCAAGTGAGGTTTGGACTTCTAACAGGTTCTCACTCCCCATGGTAGTGGACCAGTTATCCTTTGTTTTATCACATGCCCCTACCCTCCTCTCTCTTTTCCTCCCCTATCAGTGCCCAGTGACTACCAATCCTTCCTTTATGTTAATGTGTGCAATATTTAGGGCCTTATTTGAGTGAGAACATGCAATATTCACTTCTTTGTTTCTGTGATAAATCACATAGTATGATGGTCTCCAACTCCATTCAATCTGCTGCAAACTTTATGATTTTGTTCTTCTTTATGACTGTGTAGTAGTCCATCTTGCATATGTGCCACATTTTCTTTATTCAGTCCATTTTTAGTGGGCTGTAGGGTTGGTCCCATGTTTTTGCTATTGTGAAGAATGTGGCAATAAGCAAGCATGCACAGGTATCTTTTTTGTAGAATGAGTTATGTTCCTCCAGGTAAATTTCCAGCAGGGGAATTGCTGAATTGTGTGGAAGGTCAGTCTTTAATTATTTTAGGAAATGCCACACTGTTTTCCATAGAGGTTGAACTAGTCTGCACTCCCACCAACAGTGTAGAAATGTTCCCTTTATACTGCACCAGCATCAGTATCTGCTGTTTTTAGACTTGTTAATGATAGCCATCTTTACGAGAGTTTTGATTTGCATTTCCCTAGTGATTAGTGAGACTCAGCAATTTTTCTGTATCTGCTAGCTGCTTGTATGTCATTTTTTGAGAAGTGTCTGTTCATGTTTTTTGCCCACTTTTTAATGGGGTGGTTCTTTTTCCCCTTTCACTTTGTTTGAGTTCCTTGTAGATCCTGGATGTTAGACCTTTGTCAGTTGCATAATTTGCATTTTTTCCCCATTCTGTGGGTTGTCTTTTCATTCTCTTGATGTTTTATTTTGCTGTGCAAAAGCTTTTCACTTTGTTGAGGTCCCACTTGTCTATTAACTTTTATGGCCTTCAATTTTAGGGACTTGCTCAAGAATTTGTTGCCTACTCCAATGTTCATAAGGGTGTTTCCTGCATTTTATTTTAGGTTTTTTTATAGTTTGAAGTTTTATGTTTAGGTCTTCAATCCATGTACATGGTGATAGGTAGGGGTCCAGTTTCATTCTTATGCATGTGGTCAGCCAGTTTTCCCAGCAACATTTACTAAATATGGTCTCCAGCACCATCTGCTAAATATGATCTCCTTTCCCCAGTGATTGTTATTGATGGTTTTGTTGAAGATAAGTTGGTTGAGAGACTGTTTTTTGTTTCTGGAATCTCTGTTCTGTTCCATTGGTCTATATGCCTATTCCTGTATAAATACAAGGCTGTTTTGGTTATTGTAGCTTTGTAATAAATTTTAAAGTCTGGAAGTGTAATACTTCTTGCTTTGTTCTTTTACTGAAGACTGTTTTGTCTATTCATGCTCTTTTTTTTCCATATTAATTTATGTATTGTCATTTTCAGGTATAAGAAAAATGATGTTGATAATTTGGTGGGTATTTCAGTGAATATATAGATTGTTTTGGGTAGGATGAACATTTTGACAATATTGATTCTTCCAGTCAATGAGCATAGAATGTTTTTCCATTTGCTTGTGTCATCTTTTATTTCTTTGAGCAGCATTTTGTAGTTATCATTGTAAAGGTCATTCATTTCTCTGGTTAGGTGGATGCCAAGGTATTTCTTTTGTTTTCTGTGACTATTATAAATTGGATTGTGCTTTTTATTTCCTTCTCTTCCTGCTTGTTGCTGTTGTATAAAAATGCAAATGTCTTTTGCAAGTTAACTTTGTACCCTGTGACATTACCAAAGTTTTTTTATCAGTGGGAAGAGGCTTTCCACAGACTACCTAGGGTTTTCAATGTATAGACTCATACAGTCTCCAAAAAGGGATAGCTTAACTTCTTATTTGGATACCCCCGATTTCCTTCTCATGTCTGATGGCTTTGGCTAGGATTTCCAGCACTATGTTGAAGTGGAGGAGTGTCTTGTCCCTGTTCTTAGGGAGAATGTTTCCAGGTACTTCCTATTGAGCAAAATGTTGGCTGTGGGTATATCTTAGATGGCTCCTATTGTTTTGAGGACTGTTCCTTCTATGCCTAGGTGTTCAAGGGATTTTTATCAAGGTGGGATGCTGGATTTTGTGGAATCTTTCCTGCATCCAATGATATAATCATGTGGTTTGAGATTTTACATTTTCTAATGTGCTGAATTACATTTATGATTTTGAAAATGTTGAATTAGGCCTGCATTCCAGGAATGAAGCCCACCTGGCCATTGTGGATGATCTCTGAAAGGTTTATTGGATTCAATTTGCTAGAATGTTGTTGAACATTGTGTCAATGTTCTTCAAGGAGATTTGCCTCTAATTCTCTTTCACTGTTGGACCTTTGCCAGTTTGGATATCAGTATGATGTTTGCTTCACAAAATGAGTTGAGGAGAATTCCATCATTCTTGATTGCCTGGAATACTTTCAATAAGACTGGTATCATTTCCTCCTAGTATGTCTTGTAGAATTCAGCAGGAAAGCAATCTAGTCCATGACTTTTTTTTTTTTTTTTTGGTGGAAAGATTTCTTATGATTGAGTTGATTTTCTGGATTGTTATTGGTCTGTTTAGATTTTCAATGTCTTGTTGTTTTACACATGGGAGATTGTTGGTGTCAGAAAGTCTTCCATTTCCTTTAGATTTCTAGTTTATTTGCTCACAGGTGTTCATAGTAATCTCTAATAATTTTTTGAATTTCATCAGGTTGAGTTGTGACTTGGCCTTTTGCATGTCTAATTGTGTTTACATGGACTTTCTCTCTCTTTTTTTAGTCAATCTGGCCAGGGGTCTGTTGATCTTATCTATCCTTTCAAAGAACCAGTTTTTTGTCTTGATCCTTTTTAGGATTTTTTTCTATATCCTGCAACTGTGATTGTATCTTGGTGATCTGGATTAGTCTGTTGAAGTTAAAATTAACGTGATCTTGCCTTTCCAGCTCCTTTCAGTATTCCATTAGAATATTTACTGTGTAATTTCTGTTTTCTTAATGTGTGCATGTAATGCTACTTTGTTTTCCTCTTAACACTGCTTTAATGGCATCCCAGAGATTCTGATAAGACATGTCTTTGATTTTGTTTGTTTCTAGGAAAAAATTTTTTTTTTTTTTTTTTTTTTGAGTTGGAGTCTTACTCTGTCGTCCAGACTGGAGTGCAGTGGCCGCTCCCGGTCACCGCAGCCTCAACCTGCTGGGCTCCGGTGATCCTTCTGCCTCAGCCTTCTGAGTGGCCAGAATTACAGGTACGTGCTACCATGCCTGGCTGATTTTTTTTTTTATTTGTTGTAGAGATGAGGTCTTGCCTGCCCAGGCGGGTCTCGAACCCACAGGCTCAGGCAATCCACTCACCTCAGCCTCCCAAAGACGCAGGACTACAGGCTGAGCCACCGAGCCCAGCTTCTAGGAAAATTTGTATTTCTGTCTTGACTTCCATCTGTGTCATAAATTGTTCAGCAGCATGCTGTTTAGTGTCCAAGTCTTTGTGTGTTTTGGGGAGATATTGTTGGTGGCAATATGTTTATTCCATTGTGATCTGAGAAGATGTATGGTGTTATTTCAATCTGAAATTTCCTCATGTTTGATTTATGTCTGACAATATGATCAATCTTGGAGTATATGCCATATGCAGATGAGTAGAATGTATACTCTGAAGATGTTGGGTGAAGTGTCCTATAGATGTTTATTAAATTCACTTGACTGAGCATTGAGTTGATGTTATAAATCTCCTTGCTGGTTTTGTGCATCAGTGATCTATCTAAAGCTGTATGTAGTGGGGCATTTAGGTCTCTAATTATGATTGTGTGAGGCCCAATGTCCCCAGTTAGTTTACTAGCAGTTGTTTCCTAAAAGCTGGTGCTCCTGTGTTAGGTGCATATATGTTTAAGATGGATAGTTCTTGCTGGTGGATTGAGACTTTTATCGTTATGTAGTGTCCTTCCGTGTCCTTTTTAGCTTTTGATGGTTTAAGGACTACTTGGTGTGATGTCAGAGCAGCTACACTTGTCTTCTTCTGCTTTCCATTTGCCTTTTAAAAATGGTTTCCCAGTTTCCAACTTTGAGCAAGTGGATGTCCTTTACAGTGAGATGAGTTTTCTGGTGGTAGCATATTGTTGGATTGTGTTTCTTTATCCAGTTTTCCATTCTATGTCTTTTGAGTGGGACATTTAAACAATTTACATTCAACTTGATTGTTGAAATATGAGAGTTTATCCCTGTCATAGGAAACTTAGGGGGTTACTTTGTTTGCTTTTTATTTTTGTATCTATATGTGTGTGCATTTTTATTTCTGTAAGTGCTCTGTATGTTCTGTTAATTCTGAGTTTGTCTGAAATTGTGTGATGAGTAGGACCATTCTTTTGTTTTTGTGTGTGTGTTCAACACCTTCTTAAGCATCTCCTGAAGAACTGGTCTGGAAGCAGCATATCATCTTAGGAACTGGATGTCTGGGAAGGATTTTAGTTCTCCATCATTGATGAAGCTTAGCTTGGCAGGGTAGAAAATTCTTGATTGGAATTGTTTATCTTTAAGAACGTTGAAAATTGAACTTCAATTAGTTCTGGCTGTAGTATTTTTGCAGATAAGTCTGGAGTGATACTGATGAGTTTTCCTCAGTGATAGTATAATCTCTCTTGTTGCCTTTAGGATTTTTTTCTTTTATGCTTATTTTATGGAGGCAGATTACATGTGTTTTGGGGATGGTCTTCTCATGTGATATCTTGTGGGAGTTCCCTGAATCTCTTGTGCTTGAAAGGTCACCTATTTTCTTGGATGACCTTATAGAATGCTTGTTCCATGATGTTCTTCATTTCCCTTTCTGCTTCAAGGATTCAAATCAGACATAGATTTGGCTTCTTGATATAGTCCCACATCTTTTGAAGGGCTTGTTCCTTCTGTTTGAGGTTTTTTTTTCTCCTGTCTTTTTAACAGACTGGGTTAATTCCATATTTTAGTCTTCGAGCTCAGAGATTCTAATATCTGCCTGGTTAACCCTGCTCCCTATGCTTGTTACAGTATTTTTTAAATTCCAGGATGAAGTTTTTCATTTCCATTAATTCACAATGAGCTTTTCTAAATTGGTCAACTTTGCTTTTACTTCCTGTATGACTTCATTGTGTTTTGCTTCTGGTTCCTCTTGGTTTCTGTTGATTTTTGCCATTCAATCTCTGATTTCTGTGACTGCCATTGGGGGAGGGTTTCCATTGTTTATGCTTTAATAGCTGTTTTTTCAGGTGCTGTCTTTTTAGGACTCTGAGGGTTGCCTGTGTTTTTCATTTATTTTTTTCTCATTTGTGACAGGCCTCTCTTCCCTATCTATAATTCCTCTTTAATTTATTGCTTTAAGGTTTTTCAATGACCCTCTGTCCTAGGGTCCTTTCTGAGGTTCAATACAGGTCACTCAGTGAAAGTGGGAGAATCATTCACTTCTGCTTCTTGCTCCACCTTATGACAGGTTTCTTCATTGTATTTAGGTTAGTTTTCAGCCCTGATTGCTAGCACTCTGTGGAAATTGGTTGTGGAGATGAATCTCCCATCTGCTGTATGTGTTTTGCAATCAAGAAAGCCTTCAGTATCTTTCATGTGGCTCCCTTCCTGTTCAAAGCCTCATCCTGCTCTTGAAATAGAACAAGTTCCTTTACATGAAGGAAGGAGGGCTCCACCCTGTGGGCATGCAATTCTTGGAGGTGATTTTACTTGATTAATCAGGCTACAATGAAGGTCACCAGTTCTGGTGGAAGCATTGGTTGGTTTTAGTCTGAGGTGGGCTTTCCCTGCCTGTGAGTTGGCCAACACAGTGAAAGCCATGATTATAGTGACTGATAAAATACAATATTTTTTTCTGCTTCACTTGGACTGTGGTTGACCGCCACTGTTCCCTGTCCAAAACTCTTCCCATGTGGGACCCAGCATGCAGCTGGGGGAGGGGGGTGTAAATTGATCCAAAGCTCTTTTGGTTCACTCACTCACTTTTGTTCACTGGGTAGAGTGTCAGTTCTTGTGTGATCCAGGTTCCCCATATGGCAGGGGATGGGGAACCTGGATTGCTGTGTCTACTCTGATGTCATTTTCTTGTCTCTATGTGTTCAAAGAGATCTTTGCTGAATGCAGGTTGTTTTGCCCATCCAAAAGTGTTTGAGGTATCTCCCTCTATCTGTGGCTGTATACCTATTCTCTCCTTGCTCTGTGAGAGAGATGCCAATCTGCTGCTCCATAGTTACCATCTTGGATCCTCCCTCCAAGAGTTATATTTTTCTTACTCTGCCATTCCTCTGTTTAATGTGTAAAAAATAAACCAAAAAAACCCCACAAAAATCAGAAAACTGTTGTATGTAATTTTCTCTACCATCATTTGAGACTCTCAAGGAAAACTTTCTTCACAATAGCTTAGTAATATTATTATTAAGATTACAAATTATTAAAATATTCTAAAATGTGAAAATTATTAAAATTTTATATTTAATAAAATAATTATTAAATTTAATAATATCAAAATTATTTAAGTTAATAATTTTAACTTTGAAACGTACTTAAAGATAATATGAAAGAAAAATGCTTTTGATATATATTTTACTTTCTCAGTTATGACTTATTTTTTATAAAGATAATTTATGTACTTACTACCTTCTTGTTAACCCTTTTCTCCTTTCAATTTATACAACTAAAATAGCTGTAGTGCATGGAAGATAGTTTTCATTATAAGGAGTTTAACACTTATTGTGAGATTCTAATAAATACATGATATACAATCATTCATTAACTAAGATTGAACATTTTCCAAGTCAGACCATGATTTTGTCATCTTAATCATGTGGTATAATGTTTTCCAAACATTTTCTGGGATAATTTGGAGTAATTGATCTCATAATCATCAAATAAACAAACAGCATTCTGATGTAGAGTGTCTCAACTCCTGGAAAATTTTTGACTTTTTTAGATCTTTGGGTTGATCTTTTATCAATTGCATGGAGTCAGGGGGAGCTTCTTACTAAGATACTCATTCTCAGTCATGACCTTAGTGCATAACTCTGATATTGTTACCCTTTAGTTGTTAAATGAAATTTGTTCAATGATGAATACATTT
Organism: Carlito syrichta; assembly: GCF_000164805.1. Lineage (NCBI taxonomy): Eukaryota > Metazoa > Chordata > Mammalia > Primates > Tarsiidae > Carlito > Carlito syrichta. The sequence continues at coordinate 11,787 of NW_007255098.1, read as the reverse complement.
AGGTATTTGTAAATGGAATAAATATCAGAATCCTTTTTTTCTAACATGAATAATTAAATCAAGTTTGTAATTTTATGATAATCAATATGCAGTTACTCTATTGCTGTATCTTACATGATTTAATATTAAGGAACATAAAAACAAATAGAAAGGACGGAGTTTTAATTTTGCTACTTTCTAAAATCTTTAAGACACTTAAAGTTTCATGCTCCTTAAAGATGAGTCTATTGTGGATTTAGTGAATACTTTAAGAAAGCAAACAACATGGCATTCCTGGGCTTAATTCACAAGAAGAGAGTTTCTCTTTTAAACTTATTTGCTTCCATTTGTAGATTTCAAATATTCTGACTTTTGAAATCTTTCCATAGTATACTTTAGAATGATTCTCTAGATTATTTTTTTATAGACTTGTACAAATTAAGCATTTATTTTATAAGACAAGGGTGACTGATAAGAAATAGAGCAAATATTTTTAAATAAAGGATCATATTTCAAACTTAGTTTGTTAAAGCCAAAGAGAAGGAAAACTTATGTTCACACATTTCTAGATACCAGTAATACTTTGAAAATTATAACTTAAAAACTAAGAAGTAGTGAAAAATTAAGACATCTTATTTTATTTTATTTTTTTGGCTTTTCATTAATCAAACCTAGACAATCATTAAGATTGTAAGAGTAAATTCTTAGTCAAGTGAAGATTGAAAATGAGCTATCTATTGCTTTCTTATATAGAAGTAGTTAAAATTTAAAGTAATTAATCAAATATGACATTTTCTTATTAAACAGTTTCTAAATTTTACAATCCAAAAAAGGGTTAAATTGCATTAAATGTGGAAAAATCTGTAGAGTCACACAACCATTATGTTATAGCAATGATAACATTCCATATTTCATACAAGAAATATGTAAATATCACAGGTAGTTTGATGAAAAATTATATCATATAACCTAGGACTAATTTAAGACTAAGTACAATGGCATACTGCAGAGTTTATAAACAAAGATATTTGGCATTTAAATAAAGAGTTTGAAAACTTAAAATGAAACATTTTGCCCATTTCATATTTTCTTCATCTTCAGGTTTTACTGAAATACCATTCATTCTACAGCATATAACATATAAATGTAGAAAATCACCTAAATTAAGGTGATTTGGTTGACTATCATCTCTTTAACTCTGATTTTGTTCAAAAGTCTTTTACTATAATAACTATTTTTCAAGTACAGAATGAAAAGTTATTTGATACTTCTTAAACCCCTTTTTCCCAATGCTTCAAAATAGTAGCATTACATTTAATTTCATAATCTGATATTATAAAATAATACTCATTCCCTATGAATTCAAAACATTTAGGAGGTTCTGAAGAAAATTCTGTCCATTTTATTATTCTACTTCCAGTCCATCCATCTCCATCTCCAAACCTGTCTTTCTAATACAGTCACTGTTAATTTGGTTTATATAATTTCATACATTTCTTTGATTATACAAGCATCCATAAACATTTATACATGTAATATTTAATTGATATAATGTCTGTCTTCAATCAATACTATGTGATACTTGATTAGAAATAAACACCTATTTCTGTGGCAATAGTTATAATGAAAATCTGTGTTTTTAATTCAAAAGACATAATCCTAGTTTCATTCCCAGTAAATTCTTGTTAATAGCTACTAAGAATGCTTACAATTGATTACTTTTGCATAAGTGACTGCATCTGTAACAGAACATGTAAAATAATATGCTGAAATAAATAGTGTGCCAAAGCACAGAGGTTGTAAGTCAAAACTTAAAATCTGAAAAATAGAGAATAGGAAAATTAAAGCCTAGCTACCAATCTTATCAACACCTTATGTATTACAAAATAAAAGTTCATCTTAAAGATGTTTCATTGCTAATTAATAGCATATGCAGTTTTTTCAAATTCAAAATATCTACATAAGGAAAAATCTGAATTTATGAATTAGTTAAATTTTCATACAATAAAAATTTGTATGACTCTAACTAAAATATTTAAATGTTTTGCAATGATTAAAATTTCAAAAATTGTTTAGAGAATATAATGATAAAAGATGTGTTTTCTCGGTTCTATAACCCTTAATTGACTAAGAATAACATGGTGATCTCTGATTTCAAAATACACTGTATTTTTCTAAATATTAGGTGCTTCCTTCTCAAAAAGAAAGCATGCATGGAAATTATAATGGCAAAACAATAAACAAGCAAATTCACAAATAACTAAATACATGAATATAAAATTTCAATTAATTTGTATTTATTTAACATGACTATCTTCCAAGAATTATGGTATATAAAGAACAGTGTGAAAAGTGTTGATCCTTAATATTGGGAAGCTTATATAGCCATTATCAAGAGATGTGGATTAAATATGCAAAATATGCAAGGCCTTGGAAGCTGTAATGATTTTGACATAATCCTCAATCTAATTCAAGACTACTATTAATATCATGCATCATGGTAGATGATATGTACATTTTTCTTTATAGGATTTTTAGATCCCTTTTTTTACAGTGCATCATTTTAAGTTGATACAAAAGATCTCTTGCTAGTACAAAAATATTGCATAATGCATATATAAACAAAAACACAGTTGACAGGAATTTACTTTTATTTTCCAGTTCTTCATATTCAGCATTTTTCCTTCCTAGGCAATTGATACTTTCTATGTCTAATAAACTCATTTTCAATATGATGGGAGAGATGGCATATGCTATGCCTCCAATATAATAAAATTAAAAAATCAACAAACTTAACAGTAAGGCATTGTTACAAGCATTTTAAGTTTTAGAGCAAAAGGAGTTATTCAGATTTCTATTGTCTAAATTTTTATGAGTTTCTGTAAAATAACTTCTCTCAAACTAATTTTGAAGTAACCCAACTGAGTCATTCCTGTGTAAGAAACTTAACTATGCATGAGTAAATCCCTTCAAGCTGTAATACGGTTTGAAAAATGTAGAGGAAGGGTCTTCCATAGAATCCCTTGAATGAAGCCTAAAATCCACCAACTGATGGGCTCAGTTTTCTTGTAAAAGGCAGGTCATTTTAAAAGGGCAGTCTAATCTGACCACTGAACACAACCTGTTTTGGTAAGGAACAATGGGAGTTCAAATCTATTTTTAAAAATAGTTAAAGCAAAATAATAAAAAGACTGTCTTCACTACTGAATTTCTTCACAGATTGAAGTAGTTCACATTCTTTAAATATTCGTATTGGATAATAATTACAATGGGGTAAGGGCGGGGTGAAGAGGCCTTATAACAAAGAGAAGTGATCTTACATGTTTTAATAATTGTATATGTTTTGATTAAGGAAAGTAAAATAGAATTCACTTTTTTCTTCACATAACATATTCCTGGGGGAAAATCATAAATTATGCTTTGGAACAAAGATTCGGAGGGACGGACAAGATGGTGGTGAAACCAGTTGGAGTATGTGAGTCTATCCATGGATGAATGTACATAAGGACAAATCCATGAGCATGTATGTATGGAAGTGGGTGAATGAATGTCCATCTGAGGGGAGACATGGAATCAAACAACCATGGATTCTGGAAAAAGCGATTGCAACTTATCACTGCTCCAAATTCAGCACCTATGTGCAGGAACATCTGCCATCCTTGGAACATCTCTTGGGTGAAGGCAGCAGAGATCAGCAGCCTCTCAGCACCTGGCATCAGTGGCAGTGGGCCAGCCACTGATAGTGGGGACCATGGAGAAGGCATGGGGAGGAGATCTGGGGGATAAGAAGCCAGCCAATACCATTTTCTCTATCCTGGAACTGGGCAGGGACTTGCTCTAGCTCACCTAACTCTGGGCAGCCTGCACCCTGAGTCCAAGGGGTGATCTCCACACTCCTCTGGGATTGCTTGCCCAAGGAGAATCCAGGAAAGATACTCCAGATGCATTATGCCAGACAGATGACCCATCCCCAATACTGGATCAAGCACACAAGCATGTAGTTGGAGTGAGAGACCTAGCAGTGGCTGAGTTGTGGTGAGTCACCGAGTTACCCTCTTTCCCTCGGGGGTCTGTGGGAAATCTGACCCAAGTGGGAAGCACCCCGATTGGCCTTCAGGCTGAGAGCAAAGGAAAAGGGCTAGAGACTGGAGCCCACTCCCTACCATAACCAAAATTGGCAGTGCAGGGGGGATAATAGTAAATAAGTAAATACATACATAAATACATAGAAAGAAAGGAAGGAAGGAAAGGAAGGAATAAAGAAAGGAAGGAAGGAAGGAAGGAAAGAAAGAAGGAAGGAGGGAAGAACAGAGGAGGGGAGGGGAGGAGAGGAAAAGGGAAAGGAAGGATGGAAGGAAGGAAACCTGAAGTTCTAGATATGACCATGAGAGGTAATTCATTTTTTCTTTTTTTGCTCACTCTCTCCTCACATATCTTTCTGTGCGTGTCTTCTGATTTGATTTGCTCCTTTTCACTTTTTTTTTTTTTTGCATATGGGTATATTTGAGGGAGAGTGTTTCTTGAATTTTTTTTCTAGTTGTTTATCTGTTTACTTGCATGCCTGTTTTCCTTCTTCTCTTTCTTTCTCTTCATATTCTTTTTATCTCCCTTCTTCCTTTATCTGTTATTTTTCTTTTTCTTATCTCAAATTGGTTTCAGGGGGCATACGTATGTTCTCACCACATGGACTGATTGTAAGGTAGTGGAAAGTGGGTTCCAGGGACCCACACACCAGTCAGTGTATACTGCGATCTGTAGGTAGCTTCTGACCCATAGCTCTCCTCCTTACACCCCAATCAAATCTCAAAACTACAAAAACAGCACAACCACCCACCCCCAGCCTGACTTCAAAATTAAACAAATTCAGAAGACCTACATAAGTAAGAATAGAAAATTGAGCAAACAGAAGAGAAAGTTATCCCTCATCCCTGAACAATGGAATTAAAGATTGTGGGAAAATGGGAGGAAAATTCATCACAAATGAAGAAGAATCAAAGGAAGAACACAGGTATTTCCCAGATTCCTGGAAAGATAGTGCCTGAGAATACAGACTTGGAAACTCAAACAATGAAGAGTTAGAACAACTGGTCTCAAATCACAAATCCAAATATCAAGGCATTGATGAGGAGAATAAACAGAAATGAAGAAATATAAGAAGAAGGAATTAAAGAGTTCATAATTGATATGATGACAATTAAAAATACAGTAAATGAAATAAATTACAAATAGACAAGCATGTAAAGCAGAATTAACCAAGCAGAGGAAAGAATCTCAGAGCTTGAAGACCAAAATATGGAGCTAATCCAAACTGATAAAAACAAGGAAATGAAGCTTAAAAAGGTGGAACAATGCTTCCAAGAGATGTGCAATTATGAGTCCAAATTTACAAATGATCATCATTCCTGAGGCAGAAAAGGAGACAGAGACCACCTTGGACAAACATTCCATGAAGTTATCAAAGGAAACTTCCCTTTTTCTGTCAGAGACATAACCATCCAAACACAAGAGATTCAGAGACCTCCTGCAAGGCATCAAATGAGATCAACTCCTAGACACATAATAATTCACTCACACAAAGTAGGTATAAAAGAAAAAAATCCTAAAGGAAGTGAGAGATAAAGGTAAGACTACCTACCAGGGAACACCAATTAGAATTGCAGCTGATGTATTCACAGAAACACTACCTGCGAGAAGAGACTGATGCCTCCAGGAAACACAAATTAATACAAAGGAATGTCACAGACTCAAAGTTAGAAGACAGAAAACAAATTTTCAGGTGAACAGAACACCCAAAAGAAAGCAGGAGTTGCAATCTTACTATGAGACAAAAAAACTTTAAACTATAAAAATTTTTAAAAGATATAGAAGGAAACCACATAATGATAAAACGTTCAATACATCAATAAGTAGTATCCATCCTAAACATATATGCACCCAACACAGGAGAACCAGCTTTCATAAAACAGCTACTAAGTAACTAACAAAAGATATTGACTATAACACTACCATAGCTGAGGACTTATATACCCAACTAACAACCCTAAATAGAACATTGAGGCAAAAAACTAATAAAGAGATTCAGAACCTTAACTTGATACTTAACAAAATGGACTTAATAGATACCTACAGAACAGTCCACCCAACAACCAGGGAATACAAATTCTACTCATCACTGCATGGAACGTACACAAAGATTGATCACATCCTTGGCCACAAATCAAGTATAAACAAATTTCATAAGATTGAAATACTGCCATGCACCTTCTCAGACCACGTTAGAATAAAAATAAATATCAACACCAACAAAATTCCCTCAAAACCCAAAAAGACATGGAATTAAATAGCATGATGCTTAAAAACTCCTGGGTCAATTCAGAAATCAAAGCAGAAATTAAAAGATTCCTGGAAACAAATGAAAATGAAGAAATATCTTACCAAAACCTCATGGATGCCATGAAATCAGTAGTAAGAGGGGAATTCTCTCTTTATGAATACACATCAAGAAAATGGAAAGATCATAAGTTAACAGTCTAACAAATCACTGAAGGGAGTTGGAAAAACAAAACCACCAAAACCCTAACTTCAGTAGAAGTATTCAAATCACCAAAGTAAAAACCCAAATATAAGACATAGAAAACAAAAATATCAATGAAACAAAAGGCTAGTTCTTCAACAAGGTAACAAGACTGATGGACCCCCTAGTCAAAATGACCAAGAAAAAATGGGGAAAAGCCCAAATAAACACAATCAGAAATGCAAAGGATAAAGTCACAACTGACCCCAAAGAAATACTAAGGATTATCAAAGATTATTATGCACACTTTTATGGAAAATCTTGAAAACCTAAATAAAATGAAGGACTTTCTAACAATACACAATCTCCTATGGTTGAAGCAAGAAGAAATTGAGTTCATAAATAGACCAATAACAACCCAGGAAATTGGCTCCATCATAAAAAATAATAATAATAATTGCTACAATAAAAAAAAAAAAAAAACAGCCCTGAACCAGACGGCTTTTCATCAGAATTCTATAAAACATACAAGGAATAGCTGATACCTATCCTATTGAAAGTATTCCAAGCAATCGAGAAAGATGGAATTCTCTCCAAATCGTTTTATGAAGCTACATCACATTGATACCCAAACCAGGTAAAGATTCAACAAAGAAAAAAGTTAATGGTCAATATTCCTGATTAACATAGATGTAAAAATTCTCAACAAGATTCTAGCAAATCAGATCCAATGACACATCTCAAAAATCATCCACTGAGACCAAATGGGTTTCATCTCCAGGATGCAGGGCAGGTTCAACATCTGCAAGACCATACACATAATCAAATACATCAATAGATGTGAAAACAGGAGCCACATTATTATATCGTTAGATGTAGAAAAAGCTTTTAATAAAATCCGGTATCCCTCTTGATGAAAACCATTGAACATCTAAGCATAGAGGGAACATACCTCAAAATAGTAAGAGCCATCTACGATAAACCCACAGCCAACAAATTGCTAAACAGACAGAAATCAGAAGCATTTCCCCTGAAACTTGGAACAATACAAGGCCTCCCCACACTCTTCCCTCCTGTTCAACATAGTGTTGGAAGTCCCAGTTAGAGAAATCAGACAAGAGAAGAAAATCAAGGGTGTCCAAATAGGAAAAGAGGAAGTTTATCTCTATTTGCTGAAGACATGATCCCATACCTTGAAAACCCAAGAAAGTCTGTCAAAAACCTCCTTGCCAGAAGCGGCAAGATGGCGACGGGGCAACCAGGTCTGTGAAACCCTCTGCAAAGGAGAACTGCAGTGGGCCTCTGACTCTCGCCCGGGGGGGCTACAGACCCCAACATCACAGCCTGCTCTTCATACGGAGCTCGGCCGTTCCCACTGGACAGTCACTGCAGCGCAAATGGCTCTGCCACTGCCGCCGCGGCTCCACCCCTGCCGCCGCCACTGCGGCCGTAGCACATCACACCACCCAGGCCGGAGGTGATCCACTTCAGTCCTTCAGGCCCTCCAGGGAAGATCTGCCAGGATCGCTGCCACCTCTCCTGCGACAGGGACGTCCTGCCTGCCATGGGTCTCCGACTGTCTGCCCTGAGGCAGGCAGCCATCTTCAGCCCTTGCCATTCCTGTCCACCCCACCCCCTCTGGGGCTAGCAGCTGAGCTAGCACCACCTGCTGGCGATTCAAGGTAATAACACCGAAACAGGAGAAACAAGCTTGATAAAGACATAGGCCAGAGTGGTGAACGGAGAGTGATCTGAACTGTCCTTCACAGCAGACCAGGGGCAACTGACCCTAACTGCAAACTAATTTACCAGCTTGAAAAGAAAGCTAGAAATCAGAGCTGAAAGGACATTGGACTTAAACAAAATGTCTCAGAGTGTGCTTCATTGATTCTGTTAGTTTAATGACTTAATTCTATTCCTACTGTGTTCCCTTTATTTTCTTTTTTCCTCTTCCTTTTCTTCTCTTTTCTTCTCTCTGTAAACCATATCTTTGTATAGAGGAACAGCACACTAATAAGGTGGTTGGTTAGCTTGTATGCTAGCATCACTATATGTTTTATTTTTTATTTTTTATTTTTTTTTGTATGAGAGTTGGTTTGTCTGTAGCTGTAGTCTATTGTTTTTATCTGTTTCAGAATAGGCCTCTCTCTATTTG
>NW_007255098.1:1434-2526 GCF_000164805.1 Carlito syrichta | reverse complement strand
AAATGACAGCAGTAAAGAATACTGTGATGGAAATGAACAACAGACTAATAAGCATGGAATGCAGAATCAGCCAAAAAGAAGATAGAATCTCAGAGCTCAAAGACCAAAACACAGAACTAACCCAAACTGTCAAAAGCATAGTAAAGAAGCTCAAAAAGACAGAACAAAACCTGCAAGAGATGAATGATCACTTCAAGAGACCAAACCTAAGAGTAATTGGGCTTCCAGAGGCAGAGAGAGAAACAGAAGCCACACTGGAACAAACATTTCATGAAATCACTCAAGAAAACTTCCCTCATCTCATCAAGGATGAAAAAATTCAAATACAAGAGATTCAGAGAACCCCTGCAAGACAACAAATGAGAAGACCAACTCCCAGACACATAATAATTCACCTAAACAAAGTAGCTATAAAAGAAAAAATCCTAAAGGCAATAAGAGAAAAAGGCCAGACTACCTACCAGGGAAAACCAATTAGAATAGCAGCAGATTTATCCAGAGAAACCCTTCAGGATAGGAGAACCTGGATCCCTATCTTCAAAGTTCTAAAAGAGAAACAATTTCAACCAAGAATAACCTACCCAGCCAAACTAAGCTTCATTAGTGAGGGAGAATTGAAATATTTTCAGATATCCAATCCCTAAGAACCTACACTGCCACCAGACCAGCTCTACAAGAAACACTTAAGAAAGTACTGAACACAGAAGAAAAAGAAAAAAGAACAACAACATTCTTCATAAGAGTACAGGCAAAAGATTAAAAACACACATGAACCAACTCCAAAACCCAAAGAAAGACAACAAACAAACAGGAACAACTCTGTAAGAACCTTATGACAGGGATCAACTCTTGCATTTCAATTATTAGTCTAAATGTGAATGGACTAAATGCACCACTGAAAAGACATAGAATGGCAAAATGGATAAAATATCATCAGGCAACAATCTTTTGCCTTCAAGAGACTCACCTCACTAAAAAGGACACGCACAGACTCAAAGTAAGAGAATGGGAAACAAACTTTCAGGTGAACGGAATACAAAAGAAAGGAGGAGTAGCAATCTTAATTTCAGACAAAATACCATTCAAGCTATT